>NC_069712.1:7217500-7517500 GCF_027358585.1 Pangasianodon hypophthalmus
CGTAATTTCTCAGTCCTCTCTATAACAGCTTTGAGCCTTGTGTTTCATAAAGTAGAAAGTCAGAAAGTCAGTAGCATGATGGGAAATCTGGTAAGCACTGTGTACACCATTATGGTGCCCTTGAAACACCAATCCATGATTGTCTTGGTACAGTGGATGGTCCTGAGAGAATTTAGCAGATTGTTGGGAAATAAATTCTGTTGCTTTATGTTCTACCACTTGCAGCATGGCAGCGTGATGCTCATGATAATTTCTCAAACTGATACCATTTAACAGGCTCATTTTTTAAAAATAAAGCTTTTCAGACATGTAAAGTAATTGGATGGCATATGTCTGTGCCTCATTGGCAGTGCTGCCTTGAAGGGCTGAGAGTGATTGCATGCAACATTCATGAGTCAGGGGAGTTAGAATGTCTTCTTTCTTCTCTGCTTGTTCCCCCCTTGACACTTTTACTTCTCTGTATCGTGGACACTCTATCCCATCTTTGTTTTGAGTCGAGTCTACATTGTTCCTGTTCCTGTCAGATTTTCTCTCCCTCCCTTGCTGAGAAGAGTAATCACACACCGTGACCCAGTAGCTGAATCCATCCTCTTCACTTTCTCTGAGTAATGTGAGAAACGCTTGCATTGGGTATAATTTACATAGCGGCCAGTCACACTGAAGCACCTCATTAGACATCCCTGTCACTAACTGAGGAGAAAGTGAATAGAGAATCAGTGAGAACGGTAAGGATTGCGATTCCTATTTTGATTATATCCACCTCTAATCCAGTGAACTCCCATATTCTAAGCCATGGTTTAAGTTGCGTGACTTGGGTGAGGCTGTGTTTGCAGAAAGCAACTAATCTCGTCCTCTCCTCAATAATCTCCAACTGTAAGAGGGTGTGAGTGTTGCTGGCTGTATTTGTGCCAATGGCCCATTCAGGAACAGACTTTGTACTGCTGGAATTGAGAATTTTAATGAGTTTTTCCCCATTGTCAAACAGCCTTAATTGGGGGGAAAAAAAACAACAGAGATTGTTCCAAGGTTGGCTGTATTTGTGATTTGAGCTTTTAAGTCTTTACCATTTTAAAAGATTTCATTTTCATCCAGTTTATCCAGAAGCAGTCTGTCACTTCAGCTTTCCAGCCACATACAGCATTGCCAGATGGTCTTGAACAGTGTTTCACAATCCTGGCCCTGAGGTTTTTTTTCTCTCTCTCTTCTGACTAGCCCAGTTCAACCTAGTTCGAGCCTGTTAATTAGCTGATAATTTGAATCTGGTGAGTTGGGAGAAGGAAAAGCACCAAAAATACACAAGGCAATGGTACTCCAGGGCCATTACTTGGCTCACTGAAAATATCCCTTCCACATAGTAGAGGTTTTTTTTTTTCTATTTTTGTTTGCTTGTGTATTTTCAGTAAGATTTGGTACATCTATGATATAGGTTTTTTAGTACTACATAAGAAGGAACAGCCTTGGTCTTCAGATATTCAAGTGATAAGGACTCTGGGGGAAATGCATTAGTTACATTGTACATTAATTTGTTTGGCAGACAATTTTATCTAAAGCGACTTACAATTTAACTTAGCAGACAAAGGGTTAAGGGCCTTGAACAGGTTGGTGGAACCAGGATTCAAACTCACAACCTTGCCATCAGTAGAAAAGAATATCTTTATTGTCATTGCACAATACAGTGTCATACAAATACAATGAAATTTGGTCTGCAACACTTAGTAGTATAGAAATAAAGAAAGGTTTGTAGATGCAACTGTAGCTTATTAGAGGTATTTTTAGACAGTTGAAAGTGCAATAATGTATTAAAATAAATAAATAGTAATACCAGCACAGTATTAGTCAATGGTGGTCGTGTTCCAGCATGCCCACTCCCATAGAGTACCTTTTTCTAGGTGTTGATGAAAACATTATTCAGTATCTATGATATGTACTAGTAGTCCAGAATTGAGCCACACTGCGAAGTAATTTTAATTTGAGCCTGACTGACTTAATTAAGGCAATTTTTCTGCAGTTTAATGTGTTTTTTGTGTTTTTTTTTTTTTTTTTAAACCCTTTGTAGAGATTGATATTGAACGCTGCGTCCGGGAATCCATCAACCTGTTCTGCTGGACTCCCAAGAGCGCCACATATCGGCAACACGCCCAGCCGCCTAAACCCAGCAGTGATGGCAATGGCTTTGGAAAGACTACAGCCTTCTATTCATCAGAGTATCAAGACCTCCCGAACACAGACTTGGTGAGTGTGCTAAGTGCTTTCCTTATAAAACAGGGTTTGGGGGGGACGGGGGAGTATTGACTCATTTGAGTACCATGGTGCCATTCATTCATTTGGAGAAATAGCTGTTAGATTAGACTTCTGATTTTAGTGTAACACCAGCTGAGCCACCGGTTTGAGCTCAGTGCCATTTTTTCTGAGAATATTGAGACCATTATGTACTATCAGTAAAGTTCTGGACACAAATTAAACTCAGTTCTAAACTAAATTGTTGCCCAACAATGTCAGTTGGAGTTCAGTAAGTCTAATTTAGTCCAGATCTGCAGGAGGTTGGTAATTGAATCTCCACTGAGATCATGCACACCACACACATGCAGTTAGGAATAAACCCTTTCTCACTGTCAGGTTCTTAACCACAGATGGTAGGATACATATTGCAGACTTCTAAAATGTGATGCCTGACTTGTGGGTTTATATGTGGGGTTTGTTTGAGGTGAATAGTTTTAATATTAACTTGGAAAGTTGGACATCGAACATAGTCAAAAGAAAGAATCAAAAGAAAGAGGTGAAAAAATAGTTGTGTGTGGGAGAGTAAGGCTTATTGAGGTATTTATTCTTGAATTTATTGTGAATGTAATTAAGAAGCTTAATAAGAAACTTACTGAATCCATTATCTACCACCCATAATGTGTTGGTTTTAAACACATTAAATCTATTACATGTCTTATTTTTAGTGTCCAATGCTGTCAGTAGGAGTTAACTGTCAAAAATCTAAATAAGGCCATGATGAGGCTTGAAGTGTCAGAAAAACCTAAGAAAAAAATCAGCACGAGTTTTGCCATTAAAACAATCCCGACCACACACATTCAGATAAGAATTAATCCTTTACCAGATGTTCCATTATATGTCACAGATTTCTGAAATTGTGGGTTTGCACTGTGGCTGGGGATTATAATGGTGACTTTGGAAGCAGTTGGAACATGGTGAACCTGGGAAGCAGTTGGAACATGACTTGGTAGTGGAGATTTCAAAATAAAGAGGTGAGAATGAAGGGAACTGTGTGTGGGCGAAGTTTAGCAAACAATAATTGGCCCAAAACAAGGAAGGAAACTACCAGACATTGTGTACATTAATTTTGACACATTGTGCAAACAAACTGAAGGGTTCAGTAGGGCCAGAATTCTGTCATGACAAATGGGTCAGATGCAAAGCACCCTTTCTTAAGTCCCCTAACATACCCTTGGTTTCTATTTTTATTCTAGCTTGAGGTTTAAGAGCACTCTGCAGTATCTGTCTGTTGCTCTGAGTTTGTTGTGCTTATATGGCTTTACATGCGAAAGAGATTATTTGTACTTTAGGCTACTGTTACTGCTGTAAGCTTAAAAATAACATGACAAAGTTAGAAGATTAATGTTTAACGAAGTGCGTTTTATGAAGAATGTCTGGGCTGGACTTGGATTTCATTCTTCTAAGTTAATTACTGGCCGAATCTGACC
Source organism: Pangasianodon hypophthalmus (assembly GCF_027358585.1). NCBI lineage: Eukaryota > Metazoa > Chordata > Actinopteri > Siluriformes > Pangasiidae > Pangasianodon > Pangasianodon hypophthalmus. The sequence goes on from NC_069712.1 coordinate 7,221,208, forward strand.
CATGTGGAACACCATCCGGTTGTTGCTAATGAAATATAATGCCATGTGTAAATATTAATGAGGTGTGACTTCTGAGAACTTCATGGCGATCAACAGGGCCAAGATGAGCCATATTTCACACCAAATTCTTCTTCAGATGGTGTTGAACAAGTAGAAGAGATGGAAGCCAAATTGTGGGGTTAGTTTTCAGTTCAGTACTAGAGTTACTGCAGACTGAAACAAGTCCACTGATAGAAGCAGTTCTGGTGATCATCTTCTGTGCTCTTTAGCAGAGGGTGCCATACATATCCAGTGCTGTTTGCCCTCACCAGGTTGGACTGTCACCATGAATCTGTTGGTGTGTGTCTTATTTATGGTGCAAGATGAGCAGTCATCTCCAGATGGTAGCAGAGTTCAGGGGTTGTTAACATGCACACAGGGGCCTCAGGCTTCCATCATAAACATGTCAAGCCTCTTGACGCCTACCCAACCTTCACCCCCACCACCCAGGCATGAGCCAGACCCTCTGTCCATACCGTAATCATTTCATAGCCAACACCTACCAAAACCGTACCCAACCTCTAATCAAACTATACCAACTTGTCCTCAGCCTATCTAAACTCTACTGACATTCTGCCCAGACCTCTCTGAGTTTCTGCCTAAACTCTAGCCAGATTCTGCCCAAACATGTCTCTCAGTTTCTGCTTAAACTCTACTCAAACTCAACCAGTCCTGTTTTTCAGGATCTGCCCAAACTCTGGCTAAACTTGACCAAGCCTTTCTCTAAGCCTGTCTCTATTTCCCTAAATTCAACCAAACCTGTTTCTCAGCTCCCGCCTAAACTCTTCCCAAATTCTACTTAAACTAGACAAAGTCTGTCTCCCAGCATCTCCCCATACACTACCCAAACCCAAACTCAAACTCAACCAAGTCTGTCCCTCAGCCTGAGCCTAGATTTTACATAAACTCTAGCAAATCTGTCTCTCAGCCTCTGCCTAAACTCCTCCCAATTTCTACTTAAATTCAGTCAAGTTGGTCTCTTAGCCTCTTCCTAAACTCTATTCAAATACAGCCAAACCTGTTCAGTGCAAACTTGACCAGGCCTTTCTTTTAGCCAATTCCCAAACTTTACTCAAATTCAACCCAAACTTGGCTAAGCCTATGACTCAGCCTCTCTCTAAACTCTACTCAAACCTGTCTCTTTGCCTCTGCCTAAAGTATTCAATTTCAGCCCAAACTTGGCCAAGCCTATCTTTTAGCCAATTCCAAACTTTATTTAAATTCAGCTAAAGCTCAAACAAGCCTGTCTCTCACGTCTCAGCCTCTGCCTAAACTCTACTCAAATTCTACTTAAACGCAACCAAATCTGTCTCTCAGCCTCTGACCAAACCTTACTCAAATTCAGCCCAAACATAACCAAACCTGTCTCTCAGCTTCTGACTCAAACTTTTCCATGAGTTTATTTAACCAGCAGCTTACAAACCAAATCTGGCCTCTTTCATCTACAGGACAAGGAAATGAGCAAATATAGATTACCCATGAGTGATTTTTCCAGACTTGATTGGTTCAGCTAAAAGAAAAAGTTAGACCCTATTGCCAGGCAGTCAAGTTTAACAGTTATTGCAGGTATATTATGCTTTCCATGTGTTATCCACGTATTTCAGATAACGTTAGCTTTACCCTCATTCCTTCTTCATCTTTGTAAACATTCTCTCTCCACACCACAATGATGGAAATCAATACTGAAAAATGACAGATCCAGCTAGAAATTGGCTGATGAAATAGTAGTTTAATTTTACCTGCTGTGGGCATACTGTTTTGCCTCTTGTCTGTGTGGTTCACTAGCTCTTTTTTATCCATTGTTATATGTAGTTGTGGCTGGAGTAGGTACTTATTATTGACTTATTGTCTTATTTAATGACTTCCAAAAGGCCTGGGTTCTGTGTTTTTTGGTATGTTGTAACTCAAAGTTATCCAGGTAGTTTTGCAATCCATTTGGAGAAGTTTGTTTTGTTGCTTTGCTTGAAAATCCATTTTTGTAGGATTGCTGTATCGGGTTGAGATAATGCATCTCCAATTTTCCACACTTACTGCAGACCTTCATTTGATGTTCCAAAGTCAGAGAAAGCTTTCATTTCTGCCTTCACTGGCAGATGCCCAAAGCCCACTCTACACCTCAAAAATGCTCTTGTCTGCTCATCTAGTGCATGCTGAAGCGTTTGTCCTAATTTTCCACCATTCTGCAGCTGAACACAGCCTCATGGCTGGCATCCATGGCCACTTCTATTTCTCAGAACCCAGTAACAGGCTGGAGATTTCTCCTCATATGAGATGTCATACTAAACACTGTATAGCACAACACCTTGCACTTCTGACAGGAAAAGTAATTTTGGTCAGACTTTAGAGCAGCACTGATCATCTAGACTGACATTTTGCTTTTTCTTATTAGAACAATAATACCTTTAGATCCAAGTACTGTTATATTGAGATGTTTTGTAATTTTGGGCTTGGCTCTTAGGTTATTTTTGAGCACTGTGATTTGCTAATGTTTGGAAATGGATCACACAGCCTGCCAAACAGTGAATCATTATTAGCCTATAAAACTGCCAATGTGTTTAGTCTAATGCCAAGAAAACTCTTCTTTAAAAACCCTGCATGAGTGTTTGCAGAAGTCTGAGTCTGCATTAATGCATAAATTTGTATATGCAATAGTTTTTTAAGACTATGTTAGTCAACTTATTATTAACAAAATAAATGAACTAGATTTTTGCTTCCTGTCTACTTGAAATATTTGCCTTTACTGAGAAATGAACAAATAAAACTTCATTTTAGAAGTGTGCATTGCCATTATATGCTTACTAAAGCCTTTCTTCTTCTTCTTTTTCAATATTTGTTGGCTGAATGATAGTTGTGCAGTGGCTGAAACTATAAAACGGCTATGGCATGTAGCAGCTCCTCCCTAAGGAAGTGCACAAATGTAATAATGTTACTCTAATGTTTTAAGCTGTATACACGCCATAGAAGCAAATTAATTTCACTGGGGTGTCATCAAGTATGTGAATTCTAGCTAGCTAGCTAAAATTTGTTTTAGCATCAGAAGACAGACATTACAAAAAGCAGGTTTTTTTAATTCATAAAATAATGTCATTGTAGTCAAATAGGTTAATAATGTCACCAGACTAGTAAGAAGAAACAGATAGAGCTTGGCAAGTTTTCATCTTGACATCCCGAACCAACGTCCTTATATGTGTCGAAGCAGTGTCTGAGGAGGAATTTCTCATCAGATAAAATGGGACATTTATTGACTAATTTTAAGGAGGAAAATGATGCATTTCATTTTCACTAGTGCTCCAGTATTTCACTGACGGCCATGAATTCATTCATAGTGACAATCTAATTGCTGTGAGTTTCAGGATTCAAGCACACAGTCATATATCAGGGCACTGCATGTATTAAGGTTTTCTTATGCTCGATTATTCTCATTTATACAACAGCACTGCTAAATTCTCAATTCTGTTTAGTCAGGAAGGGTCCATTTTTGTCTTAAATTCAAGAGAGGCTGATGAGAGAATGACTGTTTATGGTTGCTGTAACATAAGTGATAACAGGAACTAACTTGTTTCGTGGACGTTCCGCTAGAAATGGATAAAAAGTATAACAGGTCATTCTTTAATAAAGATAGAATTGTTAGCATTTGCAAATGCTGTATAGGGGATATAAGGGGAATAAAACACTTCAAGAATATAATCAGCTTCTGGGTGGTAATCTTTACTGTGCTGCAGGCTGGGCGGCATGACACCACCCCATCATTTATTTTGATGGTTAAATGTTGTGTCTTAGCCTGTGTGGTCAGGCAGATTTTAGTTATTTTGGGTTAAAATCAGTTTAATCCTAACAAACGATTTCTCACTTGTCATTCATTTTGATGGGTGCTGCTGCTTGTCTCATTTCCATGGTGGAATAATAGTTGCGTTGTGAAGTGTGGTGGTGATTGTCATTTCTTAGTCATTATAGCCAGATGTGTGTGCAGAGAAGCCATCCTTCATGCACTCCTGATAAGACGTGCCACTGTGTGGACATTTCATTGCTAAAACAGACATCCCTGCCAGTCTGTAAGCCATTTCTGTTTCCAAGCAGCTGTATTATAAAAAGACTCGTAGGATTTCATATAGTTGGGTGCTTGTTGAACTGTTCATCCTTTTCAGATAGTAACCACTTACCATAAGCGCTTGCTGTAGGGCTGGTGTACGTGTCAAGTAGGCTTGATTGATTATAGGCTACATGCCTATAACGTATGTAGGCAATATCTGTGCTAGGGAGTAGCACTATGCATTAAAATCACGCAGCTACACGTCAGGAAAATAGTAATCTGAACCTACAGTGGGAAATACTGGACAGTGGACGATTGGGGGAAAAACAGGCGAACTGTCCAGTTTTAGTGAACCTGTACCCACTGTAGCCTCAGATTCTTCATCTTCTTCGAACCCAATGTGGTCTTCTGCTGTTGTTGCCTCAAGGTTTTAACATGTTGTACATTCTGAGATGCCTTTCTACTCAACACGGATGTAAAGAGTGGCTATTTGGGCTTCTCAAACCAGCTCAAACCAGTACAGCGATTATCCTCTGGCCTCTCTCTCATCAACAAGGCGTTTCCACCTGCAGAACTGCCGCTCACTGTAAAGTTTTCGTTTTTCACACCATTCTGAGAATGATGTCTGTGAAAATCTGACGCAATCAGCAGTTTCAGAAATCCTCAGACCAGCCTGTCTGGCTCCAACAAGCATTCCACGGTTATGATTTTATGCATTGCACTGCTGCCACGTGATTGGATAATTGTGTGAATGGGCAGGTGTACACATATTCCTATTACAGTGGTTAGTGAGTATATATTAACTAGGGTTGTGTCTCCTGATCATTTTATAGCATATAAAAAGATTCCTATGTAAAAATAATCCTGTAATCAATTCAGTAAAGAAAATGAGCTAGGCAGTCCAGTTTTATTTTTGAACATGCTGTATTACTGATCAGTTCTGTCTGCTATGTCTTCTAAACCTTTATCACACCCTTGTGAGGGGAACAGAATTACAGGATTGCTCTCATCAAAATTAGTACATTTGTTGCTGCCTTCAAATTTGACCAAATATGGTAATTTAGAAACTGGCAGCTGTGATGTTTCTCCCAATTAAGATGCCAGTTCCCGCCCCTTAATATTTAAATCATGCGACAGCTACCAATATAGGACGATATGGCCAGGCATCACATTTTTTTTAAACTACCTTTATTGTAACTTGCATTCAGAGTGGCTGGATTTACTTGGAGAGAACCCTAATGGCCCAGTTCCTTTTAATATGAACAGACACACACCTGCGATTGGCTAGTGTCTCACTAATCAACAAACAGGGCCAGTCAAGTTCTCATCGAAATACGGCCACAGGTGGATATAAAAACAGCTATCTAATTCTGTCTTCCAAGTAGGACAGCTTTTACCTCAGGGGGAACAAATGCTGCCCCAAAAAAAAATGTCATCGGGTAACTACTGAATGGAACATGGATTATTCTGAAGGCCATGGACCGTGATAATATTGTGCGTATTTAATATTACGGTGTATCATATGACTGATTATTGGCTCAAGTCTTATTTTGACCTTTGAGTGCGAAACTAGTTTCACTCTGAGAAGGATTAAAAGATTATTATTAATCCTCTTAAAAATGCATTCCTTTAAAGCCGTGTGGTACTCGGTACACTTCCCTGCTGTCGTGAGTATTCTGAGGTCCTTCATGGGCTATTCAAGGTTGTCAGTGAGAGGAGCTTGAATGTCAAAATGCAGCAACGAGGTCAAAGCGAATCACTGTTTCGTTGTTTTCTCTCTTTTTTTTTTTTTTTTTTTTTTTTTTTTTTTTTTGCTTCTAATATTATCCAGCAGCTTTTCATTTCCCTTTTGGATCACCTTTTTGTGCTCTCTTGGTTGACCAGTATGTGGCACGCCTATAAATTCATCTCAACCCATCCAGTTATACCCCTCTTCACCATTTCACGCTCCCTCGTCTCTTTCTGTCTTTCTATTTTCTGGTTTTCTCTCTCCTCACTTTATCTCTCCCTCATACGTAAACACATCGCCATGGCCATGCCCACTGAAGCAGATATGAATGATCATTCACATGCAGTTCCAATAATTTGTTTGTTTCTGTCTAAGATGCTTGTACACACACTCATTTCTTATAAAATTTCATTTTTGTGATTAAACTCTGCATTGTGTTTAGTTAACTGCTAAATAATTCATTAAAAAACATTAGACCTTTTGAGCCTTATTAAAGGCCATACTTTACCAACACTTTCATCTTTTCTTTGTTTATCTAGTCCTCTCTAAACGTGCTCTGTTTTCACTCTCTTTCTCTTTTTAACACATTAGACTTCTCAGCCTTACACATAGTCAAGGTTCCTGTCACTTGTTCAGCAATTCAGCTTGTTCATGTCATTCTCATGAATGCCTTTAAGAATCTCTTCTACTGTTTCTATTGAACACAAACACAGTATCTGATTTCTTCCGCTTGTGGAGCACTATGTTGACTATGTTGACATTATTTCATACAATAGTATGTGATCTGATATATGAGGTGCATCCCAATACTCTAATTCATGCATCCTTCATCCTTGAGATAATTCACATGGACTTGTATGGCAGACGTGCCACAAAAACTAAGCTTAATAATGAACAAATAAAAACCATGTCATTGCTTAACACAGACACGGTTAAAACTTAAAACAGATAATTGTTGCTATGTTGAAGTGATGTTGTTTTCAACCTGTATGGAAGGAGTCTCCAGTGGCAGAGCTTTGTAACAGTCACAGTGCTTTGTAAAGTTTCCCAGTTTCTCGATAAAATGACATTGCATTTTTTTTCTTATTAACGTCAAGATTTATTTTTTTTTTATAATGTAAGCAATAACTTGCTTCACGGATGTTTCACAACATTAAATGTAACTATAAACCATTAAAAAGTGTGACATGTCCTTAGTTGCTAATTTTGAAATTGTAATTGTTGGCAAATTGCTGTGGTATAATCAGAATAACACACTTTGGACTGTATTGTTATGTGAAAATAATACACTTCAGGGTGGTATCACAACACCCCGGTGTGTATAATATTATATTCCTAAGTGTTTTATTCCATACTTGTTAAACAAGTCATCATTTGGCAGATATGTTTGTTGTTGATTCCTCTTGTTCTCTTTTTTTTTTTTTTCAAATTATGAATGCAGACTTCTACCATTGTTGATCATGTCGCAGAGGTACAGAACTATTCTCTCTCTCTCTCTCTCTCTCTCTCTCTCTCTCTCTCACAGTCCCGTGAGCCCCTGAAACTCTCCGAGCTCAAGGCTGAAGTGTCTCCACGGATCTCAGCTGAGGATCTGATTGATCTGTGCGAGCTGACTGGCCCGGCTCACTTTAAAACTCCTGTAAAGAGACCCAAGGCTGTCAAAACCAAGATCGTGGCAGTAGACATCCGGAGCAACGAGGAGTATCCTTCAAGCACTGAGATGCAAACTTACGCTCACTCTCTGACTCACTCGTATGGCCAGAAGGTGCTAAAGTTATATCTCGCTTATTTCCAAACCCTCTTTTTAAACACCAGATGTTGAACAGGAGGTAAAATGAATTCAAGCCAATCCAAAGTACAATAAATGTCACTACAAGGTGATATATTTTCTTTACTTTCTACAAAGTGATACATTTATCAAAGACACAAAATACTATTAAATCAAGACACTTAAGGTATGTATTTAACTTTCAAATATAAGGAAAATTTTCCTAACAGTATAAGACCATGCACAGTAAACAAGTATTTATTGCAGAGTGGGCATGTTTTTTATTTCTTGGTGGAGATCATTTAGAAATATCTGACAGCTTTGACCTTGTAGGGAAAAAATTGTAGCTTTTATTTAAAAAAAAAAACTAACTGAGCCAACAAGTTTCTTTTTAGTTACTGAAATTAATGTTAGGCTTAGAGTTAGGTGTAGCGTAGCATTAATTAGCTGCATTAATAATTATGTCAATGGAAGGTCCTCACAAGGATATAAAGACAGAAATAGACTTTGTGTGTGTGTGAATGAATTTTCCCTTAAAAACCAGCATGAACACGTCAAACTGAAGCCACTGATCCATCATTGTAGGGTTACTGCATTTACACACCACCTGTATTCTCACCTTAAAGAGCTCTGAAATTGCATGATTCCTACACACACACTGCCTACACATGCAGCGTACCCGAAGCACCATTCTCACTCTTACACACACACATATCATGCAGTGCCAGCTCATGCTCCATATGGTCTTCATTCTGCGTTCCTCTTTACCTCTACAAATTTAACAGCAGATTTTTTTAGCTTCATGTTGCCAAAACACATTAATCTGTTACACGTAGCTGGTAGGAGATCAGCAGTTCTGTGTCTGAGCTAGTGACTGGATTGTTGTTGGTTCAAATCGCAAGTTCAGAGAGCCACTGTTCAACAAGGATCCTCGACAGCGCAGCTGTATGAAGCTATAAAACGTTGGATAAAAGTGTTTTTGCCAAATGAATAAATGTAAATGATATCTGAAGGAAATGGTATGCTCTGTGAAATTACAGTCTTCTTCTGTTACCCTTAGAGCAGAAATGTCAAACTTAACATCCACTGGTGAAATACTGTTACTGCATTTCATTTGGCCTGTGTGAACGTATCGAAAGTGATCATGACAATCCCTGCAGCACAGTTTTACTCACATTACAGCAAATATTAGCGTAATATAATGACTGAGTGTACACCGCTAAATGAATGAAACAGTTTTTTCTCAAAGTTATTCATGTTCAAAGACGATAGAGCCAGTACATGGTTGTGCGTACATTTATAATGCTTTGTTAGTGATAAATGAATACATTTAATATGACAGTTATGACTCAAAGTTCACTAAGTCGTAACACTTTACTCATAAGGCTACATGACAGCTACATAAGCCCTGCCATAAACCTACATAAACATTTAATAATAATATGCATCAGCTGGAAATTTTAACCTACTGCACATGGCCATTTACAACAGGTCTAAATCATTCTGAAATTCTTTCTTATTACTCATGCCAGTATTTTTTCACCCATTTCATTTTTCATATCTCTAGCTGTGTTTTTATGAGGGTAACAAGCGGACACTCGTTAAGCACTGGAACACTTGCACTGAACAAAATAGAGATTGTGGAGAAAAATTATACGCTTTTATGACTCCTATTTGCAATAAACATTGCATTTTTTTTAAATGCATGTTTTCATTTGACTCACCCTTGTATAAGTTAATGAAATGAAATATTCTTATAGTTTTTTTCTCTTTATTAAGGAGGAACATAAAAAAATTCTTAGCAGGAAGTGAGTTTGATGCAGTGGGTAGTGCTGCTGTCGCACAGCTACAGGTTCGTTCCTGAGCTCTGTAGGCTGTCTTTGTGAAATTTCACATGTTCTCCTTGTGTCTGTGTGGGTTTCTTCAGGGTTCTCTGGTTTCCTTCCAACAAATGTGCCAGTATGTGGATTGGCTACGCTAAATATTCCCTAGATATGAATGAGTGTGTGCATGGTGCATTGACAGCTGTCCTACCCAGGATGCATTTCCATCTCGCATCCAGCATTCCGGGGATAGGCTCTGGATCCAACTTGGATAAAGCATTTACTGAAGAGGAATGAACGAACTGGCTCTGAGGCTCCCAATGTTAAAGCTAGTTTTTCCATCCTTTCATTCATTTATCGATCTTCTGTAAGTACTTCATCCTGCTCAGAGACATCATGAATCTGGAGGAATTCATCCTTCATCCTGCTCAGAGACATGGTGAATCTGGAGTCTATCCCAGGAATATTGGAAAGTGAGGCAGGAATGGGTTCAGTCCATTGTATGGCGATTTTCGTACTTCTCTTGCCATAATCAAATGCTATTCTTCAGAGTAAACAGCAGCCTTTATGTTAGCCAAAGCTCTTCTTTTGTGCATTTGTAATGCTTATGTACTCCATGTTTAGCCCTGCTCCTAGCCCTGCTGAACGGCTGACTCGTTTCTAAGAGGTGACTCTGTGCCTAATTGATTTTGCAGAAATTGTGGGTGTTTTCAGTTCCCCCGATGTGACTCAATGCTTAAAAAGAAGGATGATTCAATTATTCCTGGACCCTCATTATAGAAAATCTCTCTCATTCTTTCTCTGTCTCTCTCTTGTGAGTTATTTGGCCTGGGGTTCTCCTGAGCCTCCTTTTTTCTCAGGCCTTTGGTTTCGCTGCCTCATTAAGTCAATTTTCCGCGTTCTCTTCCCGGCCGTGGCCCTCCTTTTTCCAGAGAGACTGGCTTATCTCCTTTATTTATCTCCATCAGGTGTTCTCCTGTCCTCCACACTCTTGTTCTCATCTCAATTGCTTCACTGTGGAGCTGGGATGTTTTAGGAAGCCTGTCTGTCAGGAGGCTGATGCTCACTCTGCGGAAAAGGGCAGGCTGTACCTTTGGGAAGAACAGACACATTTAACCACGTGACATTTACAGATTGAAATGGTATTGGCTGTATCAGTTTGACCCTTGACCCTGGTGGTGTAGCTTCAGCCGTGGTCACATCCCAGGCAGCATTAATGTTCCGTACAGCTCAGTGTTTGGGCCGGATGGAGAGCTGCTGCAGTGCCCCAGCACCAACACACTGGCCAGCTACAAGAGCCGAGTCGTCGTCATCCTCAGCAACGTCACCAAGAATGCAGCTGCGGTCAGTACGACATCTGTCTGTCTGTCTGTCTCTCTCTCTCTCTCTCTCTCTATCGCCCTATCTCTCTGTCATTCTCTGTCTTTGTCTCTCTCATTGTCTCTGTCATCCCCTCTGTCTCATATCTTTATCTTTGTCTGTCTTTCCTCTGTCTCTGTTTTTCTCTGTCTATAGGTCTCTATCTGTCTCTCTCATCTTTCTCTGTCTCTCTCATCTTATCTAACACTTTCTGTGTCTCATTCTCACATACTGTCTGTCTATCTGTCTACCTCTGTAATTCTCTCTGCCTCTCTTTATTTCTCTCTCTCTTAGTCTATGTTTCTCTCTTTTAGTTTCTCATACTATCTATCTATCTATCAATCTGCCTGTTTGTGGTCTATCTATCTATCTGTCTGTCTGTCTGTCTGTCTGTCTATCTATCTACATGTATCATACAGCTGAAACTCTACGAACGTGTGCATGCCATTATTTACTGAATGTTGAAATAATTTTGCAGTTGCAGTTGTTTTGCAGATGTTCTACATCATAGGTAACAAAACATATCAAAAAGCTAATGTCATAATGTTAATAGTAGAACAATCAAAGTTATATTTCTGAATATGCTAGAAATGTTGAATGTTATTCCACTCGTCTGTTCAGGTGTGTGTATGAGTGAGTATATGTGTGTATATGTGTGTTTCAGTGCACTCACTGTGTGTTGTGCTTGTTTCCTGCAGTTTGCTGCTCACTTGGTGAAGGTGAATTTCCCTCGTGTGTGTGTCCTGGATGGCGGCATCAACAAGATGAAACCCACCGGCCTTTTAACTGTGCCCTCTCCACAGATCTAAACTCTCTCTCTGTGTGTGTGTGTGTGTGTGCGTGTGCGTGTGTGTGTCAGTCAAAAAAAAGCTTTTTTTGTACCATGTATTGAATATGGCATGTGAAACAGATCTCGGGTTTGCGCTTAAATTTCACCATTGATGTCTAAATCTTAATTAACTACAAGGGCATTTCATCATCTCATCATCTAACATTTATTGTAATAAAAGATTAATTAAACCTTTTTTTCTATTCTGCTGTTTTGCACAGTAGGGATATTTTCATTTTATGTGGAGGGAAGGGGAGAGAGAGAGAGAGAGACTCAGCTTGAATGACAAAGATCTATACTGCATCCTGTAATGTTCTGCACATTAGTATGCTTTATACCACAATTCTCGATTCTGATTGGTCAGAAGGTGTTGATTAATTTTCAATAACAGCAGCTCTGACAGTAGTTCTGGCTGTAACTCAAATCCCAGCTTTATATTACTGCACTCTTTCTAATGTTATTGTTTCTATAGTAACAGCTTACACAGGGAATTGTACAGTGGACGCTTCACAGAAACAGATTAAAAATATGTGTAATTGTTGATGTGTTGAATTTGCTTTAAGGAAGTTTTATTTAACATTTATAAAAGGAGTCTCCAGTGTCAGCGCTTTGTAACAGTCAAAGGTAAAGCTGCAACTTTACGTTTTACACCACAGAAGAGTTTTCAGGACAGAGTTTGCAGGTCTGGTTTAGCAGTAACATGATGACATTTTTAACTTTTTTTCATGGATGTTCCACGACATTAAATATAGTCCGCGTCACACTACTTGAACACTGATTATTCTCCCATAACAGCACACCCCCAAGTGTTTTATTCTTTACATAACGTAAAGACTTTAACCTTAAACACAAGACGAACCTGGTTCTTGTTAATCAGTAATCAGCATGTTTGTTGGCTAGTGACATTCATTTAACACTCAAAAGCTTAGAAAAAAGCTCAGCTTGCTTTGTTATCTTTGACGTGATCACTCTGAGGTGACTTTTAAGGAACTTCTCATGATTATACATTATCATAAAACCTGTAAGCATCATTTTATTGTGTTTTGAAAAACATGAAAACAAATCACAATATTATTTACATCAAACTACAGAAGACCTGACAGTAACAAACATCTTCAGGGCTACTGAAAATGAAAACGCTATAGACTTGGTTCCCATATACATTATGTGTGTGTGTGTGTGTGTGTGTGTGTGTGTGTGATGCAGTGAGAGACAGTTGTGACTGTCATCTTATAGTCATTAGAGCAAACCGAATCTGCAGAACAAAGTTTCTGTTCCTCTCACACACCGAGCAGCACCGGCACACAGTCTGGCACCACACACACACACACACACACACACACACAATGCCTGCAGACTGAGCAGCTCTGTGTGAGGAGGAGGAACAGAGATGTAGAAATAATGAGAGAGAGAGAGAGTAAGGATCTGATTTTGACTAATGCAAATGTGAAGATCTTTATATTAGGTTCAAATGACATGATTTGCTGATATTTTTTTTTTCACTTGAACAAGCTCTGCCAGTGTGTTTTATATGTGTGAGTCTTTGTAGAGAGCTGAGTCTCATGATCAAGATTGTCTCGGAGTAGGAAGTCTACACGACTTGACTTGTATTTCAATCTGAAATTGAATTTATCAGTAAACCTTTACAAAGTTCACTGGGAGATAATTTCCAGAAAATCACTTAAAGGTTAAAATCCACATCTAGTCACATAGACTTATTACAGTACTGTAGAAACGACCTGAATAACAGGAAACAATAGTCTTCTTTCCTTCTTCTTCTGCTTCTTCTTCTTCTTCTTCTATAACTACTATTAATTCATATGCTTTTCTAATTCATATACTTATCCTTGTTTTTTCTGCTTTTGTTTTGTTCTCATTTTCTTTTGCTTCTAATTCATCCTTGTCTTCTTTGGATCCTACTTTAAGTTTTTCTTTCTGTTCTTTTTCTTCTTTTGTTGTTTTCATTCTCCTACTGTTTTTTTTTCTTCTGCTGCTTCTTTTCTCATGGTCTTTGCTGCTGTTTCTTTTTCTTCCTTTTTCTTCAGCTCCTAGTTTTAATTTTTCATTTTGTTCTTTTTCTTAATATTTTCTTTTGTTGTTCTTATCCTTGTACACCATATGAGCAAAAGTTTTTGGACATCTGACCATCACCCCCATATGTGGGTCTTCTATAAACTGGTGCCACAAAGTTGGAAACACACAATTGTCTAGAAAGACTTTGTATGCTGCCGGATTAAGATTTCCTTTCACTAGAACTAGGAGGCCCAAACCTGTTTCAGCATGACAATGCCCCTGTGCACAAAGCGAGCTCCATGAAGACATGGTGTGTTAAGGTTGGAGTGGAAGAACTCGAGTGTCCTGCACAGAGCCCTGACCTCAACCCCAATGAACACGTTTGCGATGAACTGGAACACTGACTGCACACTAGCTTTCCTCATCCAACATCAATGCCTGACTTCACTAATGCTCTTGTGGCTGAATGAGCACAAATCCCCACAGTCACGCTCCAAAATCTAGTGGAAAGCCTTCCCAGAAGAGTGGAGCTTATTATAACAGCAAAGAGGGAACAATTCAATATTAAAGCCCATGGTTTTGGAATCAGATGTTCAATACATCCCATTCCAAATAGATATTTCTTCTTCTTCTTCTTCTACTACTTCTATTTGCTTTTTCTGCAGCTGCTAATTTTTCATTCTTCTTGATGCCTTCTTTTATTTATTTGTTCTTATTCATTCTTGTACTTATTCTTCTACTGTTTTATCTGCTGCTGCTGTTATTTTTACTTTCTTTTTGTTCTTCTTCTTCATTTGCTGTTCTCATTCTTTTTCTCCTACTGTTTTTTATTCTACTCCCTTTGTTTTGTTCTCATTTTTTGTGTTGGTTTGTTTCTTCTCCTTCTATTTCTTCTTCTGCTGGTAAATCTACTTTTTCTTTTTGTTCTTTACTTGATATCTCCTCTTTTGCTGGTTCTTCTTCTTCTTCTTCTTCTTCTTCTTCTTCTTCTCCCCCTCCTCCTCCTCATACATCCTCTGCTTCACGGTGTCATGACACTTGACAGTCTTTTAGAAATTATTGCCCACATTCTGACACCAGACGGGGTGAGACATTTTGGCCATGAGTCTGAAATCCAATCTGAGAGGTAAAAAGTCCCAAAATAACCAGGAGGTGTGTGTGTAATTGGACTCACTGTATCATGCTGCCAGGCCTCTGTGTGACAGTAGACTGAATTTAACTGCTGATAAAGGATAATGAATCACTGAAGCATTTAAAATGTCAATCCCAAATCTCCCATAGGTGTTCAACTGGGGTGAGATCTGGTGACTGTGAAGGCCGGCGCATAAGATTTACATCATTTAGTACTCATCAAACCATTCAGTGAGTCCTTGTGCCCTGTGGATGGGGGTAGAGTCATCCTGGAAGAGACCACTCCCATCAGGATAGAAATGTTTCATCATTTCAGGATGAAGGTGATCAGTCAGAAGAACTTTATACTGATTTGTAGTGACTCTTCACTCTAAATGGTCAAGTCTAATAATGTCAGTAAAATTTATAAATGCCCCTCACTGCAAAACAGAGCTGCCATTTTTGTTATTTTATGTCACTTGTATAATCCTTTCTGCTGTTTATGTACAGTATATTTATACCGCGACACTGTGAATTCTCCAGTCTGAGTGGTAAGGAGGTGTTAATAAATTTTCTATACCAGGGATATAAAAAGTATTGTTGTTTAACAAAGTGATGGAGCTGCTATAGCTGCTAAAAGGTAAGTGATAACAGGACCTAACTTGTTTCGCAAACACTCTGTGATAACACATACTCTATGTGATAACACATACACACACGCGTGCACACACACAAACAGTGTACATACATACAGTGGGGTCCAAAAGTCTGAGACTTTTGAAAATAAAAGAAAGTAAATGATCGATATCTTGAATATTTAATATTCAAGATTATTAATATTCAAGATTCTGCAATATTTCTAGGGCCCTATTTAAATGTAAGCAAATGTGTGATATTGACCATGTTAACTGTTTTGTACAAAACGTCAACGATGGTTTTTAGCTAAAATGGATCGTAAGGTTTTGCACAAACTTGTGGAGTCCATGCCATCTCGAGTGCAAGCTGTCATTAAAGCAAAAAGGGGACAAACCAAATACTAAGAAACACTGAAATTCATGTAAATAAAGACTCCGCTTTTCTCTCATGTCGGTATCGGTAATATCATTTGCGATGAAAATTGTTGAATTACATTAGAAAAGAATGCCAAAGAGAAGAACTTTCACTAGTGCTCTCAGACTTTTGGACCCCACTGTGTGTGTGTGTGTGTGTGTGTGTGTGTGTGTGTGTGTATATATATATATATATATATATATATATATATATATATATATATATATATATATATATATATATATATATATATGTTACTTTATATGATTTCACAGTGCAGCTCTCACAGCTCTTACAATCAAGAATTTACATTTTAATACCACGAAACTTAATTAAATGAACTGTGTTCAGTGTGATAATGGAAAAAGCAATGATGTTATTTTTGCAATAATTTGCAATAACTGCAGGAAAGTCAAGCAAACAAACTGTCGTGCTTTTTCTTTGCTATTCTAAGCAACTACATTACTCTCTTATTTCCTATTTAAAATGCTTTTTACTTGTCTCTCTTAATCAACATTACTGATTTACTGGTGATGTGTGTCAGGCCTGTAAATGTACCATGACGCTAAAGGTCCACTTTAAGGAAAATGTGTGGCTGAAGATAAATGTTTTCCACACAAACTCTGGACATTGAGCTAAACTTTATTTGTGGATATTTGGAGTATAAATTGTTTCATTTCACACAAGGGGTCTTGGGCTATGTAAGGTTGTTTGAATTTAATCCAATTTTCAATCCAGTATAACACTTTTTGGCAACACTCATAACAATTGTACTTTCTTCAAAAACAAAAACCATTCAAACTTCTCAACTTTGTTTAATTAGTTCCTACAGCTAAACCTTTTCCTATAACTGAAATTGTTAAAGAAGCCAGCGTCCTTTGATTGTTCTCTAATTGTCTGGTGCAGCCCACACAAGCTAAGAGAAATTAATCACCCACTTTTAATTAGCAATTTTTGACACAGCTCAAAACATTCTTAATATCATATTTAACTCATCAGTATTTAATACATGACTTTTTAATCGCCCCTAATTGTTATTTATGGGAATTATGTCTTATTAGTAATTTGTATTTTCTTAACTTTTCAAATATAATTTTATTTTAAGGTTTTCATAAAAACTAATACAATTTTTAGACTACCTTTAAGGACTAGTGAACTGAACAGGTTGTCACTAGTTCCAGTTCAGGTCCATAAAGTCCATGTGTGTTTCCTGAAGGATAGCGAATGTTGTCTGATCTATTAGCACATAAGCCAGCTTTGGGATATTATAAAGGATTATAACTTCTTAGGTACCCCAAATAATCTGCTTTAAAAGCCTTCCAGTGTGCTAATATGAATATTTTAATATATTTTATGTCCTCTGGGTTGTAGTATTAATAAACTAGCTGAATGTGTGACCACAGGTTGATATGAGGACAGACAGCAGCCTTGGGGACATGCCTGGGCTTGCTGAAGAGTCACGGCTAATAAAGTAAGGTCAGGACAGACTTTGACTCTGTGGCCTTGTTCATAGCACTTGCTTTGAGGGTACGTGAACCCACACAGATCAACCCAGACTCTCAGATTCATTTTTGTTATTATATCATGGATGATGCCATGTTTGGCATTTAGTAGACGTCTTCTCCTCCTCACACAGCACAGTTGCCCTTTTATTTCAGAATCATCTTGGTGAGCAACAAGAAATTCAACACTAATGTGATTAGCATTTCACTCCCTGGGCTGATCAGTATGGTAATGGATTTGGACAGTTCAGGGAGCACTTGGATGACTGCTATCCGTCCTTTACTGCTTCAGAGCAAAGTGTTGCAACTACAAGAACTTAAAGGTGCAGTATGTCATGTCTAAAAGTGTTTCTAAACTTAAACATTAAAAAATTCAATAGAAATTTTTTTTACAATATTTACAATATTGCCATGCAATGGATCTCGCTAATTTATTCAATTTATACCTATGTACGTGCTTTTCTGACCCAGAAATTAGCCCCACCCCCATAGCTGACAAGGAAGATGTACAGTATTTTAGAAAGAAGGGGGTGGGGTTGGTTAGGGGAAAGGTATGCTTTAAAAAGTTTTCATTATAATTGCAGTTCTCCTTCTAGACAACAGAGGTGTCTAAAAATTACATAGAGCTCCTTTAAGGTAACTCTAAACTTATATTAAAATGTACTGGTATGACTGAATCCTTTCATAGGGATTGATTTTAGTGGGGAAAGTACAGGAAGTGGCTTTTTACAAAAGTCAGCGCAGCATTGTTCTCTCTCGCTTTGAGATCTGTTAATGGTCCACAATTCAATTGCAGGATACATTTGTTTAAAAGCCTGGAGACAGTGAAAATGATTAAAAGTACAAATATTTAATCAAAACTGCAAAAGATGAGGTTGAACCAGACTATGTGAGTGGTGCAGAGTGATTAGAGAACACATTGATCAGAGAGTTACAAACAAATACAGATGTCTGTTGCTCTATGCCGAACAAAATGGTGGAGCAATTTGCATATTCATAACATCTGCCAGTTTTCTGATGGCAGTAAATGTGGAGGTGCTTCTGTGCATTTTTCTCTTGTCTAATGACATTTCTGGAACCAAATTAGCCTATTTGCTCTTGGCTGAAAATAGAATTAGATGCACAACGCTGCTATTTGTGCATTTAAATACCAAAGAAAGAAAAGAAATGCGTATAACAGAATTGTCATGTCATTATATAGCAACATTAGCTAAGCTAGCCAGCTTCCCAGATACATTAGCAACAGTGAGTTCATTTTACCAGCTAATTAGTGCTTAGTTACTAATTAAGCTAACCAGCTATGTAAATACAACATTGAGCTAATTATACCAGTTAAGTAGTAGCTACTTTATTAGTAAGCTAACAAGATAGCTTATGTTAGGCTATTATGTTTTGTAAACCAGTAGCTAATGTTTCTAGTCAGCTCCCTAACATATAGCTAACTCTTATATTGTATATAGCAGTATCTAAATTTTCTAGCTAGCTCCCTAACATTAGGCTAACTATTATATTGTGTAAAGCAGTAACTGAATTTTCTAGTTAGCTCCCTAACATTAGGCTAACTATTATATTGTGTAAAGCAGTAGCTAAAGATTCAAGCTAGCTCCCTAACATATAGATAACTATTATATTGTGTATAGCAGTAGCAAAAGTTTCTAGCAAGCTTACTAACAATAGGCTAACTATTACATTATGTAAAACAGTAGGGAGTAAAATTTGCTAGCAAGCTCTCTTACTCCTTGATTTGTGTTACAGAAAGAGACAGAACTGTAGGATAGAAAGTGGCAATCGCTAAATCGGGCTCAAATAGTGTACTTTTTATTTTCACCCTGGAGCAAAAAAGTTTAAAAGTTTTATTCCGTTTGCTCAGGAAAGAAATGAATAATAACTAATTTTCAGAGTTAATTCTGCATACTAATCTTGCATTCACTTCCCTCCCAGATCCTACCCTTTTTAATCTGATTCATTTTTACTTTGTCATTTACTGGAAAAGGGAAAATTAGCACTTTAAGCCTTCACTCTTTTCTCTTTTTTTCCTTTTTCTTTCCTCTTTCTTCACTCTTAATCTCCTGATCTACTGAAGCGCTGCAACCTGAGAGCTGAGATTTGTTCCAGACCAGTGCTGTATGATATTGAAAGGTGTCAGTTAATCCTAGTGTGCTGTTTATTTGTTTATAGACTGTCTGAAGTTCTTCACTTGACTTTTACCAACAGCACATGGACATTTCTTCTCACCGTTCAGTCTTGTCTCATCTAAATGTGTAATGTGTGAATACAGGAGTAAAGTGCAAGATACAAGTGCATACTGGACACAGATTCCATCGTTATGGTACAAGGCAGTAAGGTTGGCAACAATACAGAGCAGGGTAAGGCAATGAGAGAGACAGCGCAAATCCACAGAAACATAAACAGCAACTATAAAAGCACAAGGGATAAGATTAGCCGAGTGCAGCTTTGAATTGCAGTATAATTATGCAATATAACACAAGCAATAATGCGGTTATACTGAATATCACCACGGTCATAGGCACGAATTCATACAACAGTTCCTTAAAAAAGAAATTAATATAGAGTAAGTGACATTTCAAATACAATATGGCCAAATTTTTTGCTCCGCTAACAATCCTGAAATCGATCCTGAAGAAGCCACACTCACTTTATAGCCAGCCTGCTAGCTGGCTAGCTAGATAACATTGATTGGTATAATCCCGTTAAAGGTGCTTCAAGTAAAATTGGCATCCCTTCTTCCTTTTTCATCTTCGTCTGACGAACTTGCATATTTTAAGTCAAAAGTTATATTCCTGAAATGTATCATTTGCCATGTCTGCTGATGAGGTCACTAACACTACTGTAGTAACTGTTTCAAACTAGGAAGTGGAATTTTACGTGAACGCAGACAAGCGGAATACACACAGAGACACGTCCCAGTGCGGTTATACGAAATATAGGCGCTCGTAGAATGCCACTCGACCAGTCAGTGGACAGAAAGTGCTCTACAACCACATCATATTCACTTTATAGTGCTTTATAAAGTGAGGGAGTTTACATGACTGAACAGTTACATTTTCTTCTTCTTCTTCTTTGTCTTCTTCATACATTACTGTTAGTGATTAGATTACAGCTATAAGTAAGACTCATCAGTTTGAAATGGTTATGTTTTAATTCGTAGTGGCACTTCTTGAAGCCAGCCATCTTTTTCGAACTGCTTCTAATGCTACCTCACAGGGTAACTGAACCCTCGGAGGAAAGCACGAACTGCACTCATGTGCATACATGAGCTTACAGAGACTCACAAATGGTTTGCTTCACTCTGATTGACAGGGGAGTAATTACATCCCTCCTGAATATCAATGGCTGTGGCATCATCAGGATTCAAACTCAAAATCATGCAACTTTTTTTTTTTCCCCCAATCTCATAACTATGAGTTATTTACATGCAGCTGTGACTTTTTCTCACAATATTTCACAATTGTGAGTCATTATCTTGCAAAATTGCAAAAAACATTTAGACATTAATGACATTAAAACATTAAGTAGCAGTTGTGAAATATCAATAGGTAAAGGTGGACATACATGCAATAAAACCTGAACAGTATAGTGTGCTTGTGGTTGTTGGTATGACTTGGTTAGGGGTAGCCTAAAAGCGGAAGCATGAAGTCACAGTAACTCACAATTATGACATAAAAATCACAACTGTAAGATAATAACTCACAATTGTGGAATAAATCTGTGTAATATTTTCTCATATCATTTCTCATGAAGCTTTACCTTTCTGAACTACCATATATCTAATCTCTGGTCTGATGAGCTGCCTACAGCTAAATAATTTGCATAAATGCATGTGATTGGATAAACCACATCAGAGGAACTGTTACAGAAACTGCAATGATTCATGTGTACTACAAATAGTTTTTTTTTTAAAATCATTTCTGCTACATTTTTTCAAGTACAATTTTTTCAAGTACTCTGTTCTGAACACTGAAATATTTTCAGACAGCATTCTGCTAGTTGACGACCCATGATGTTGAATTTCCTGGAATCCCACAATGCACTGCAGCAGGTTATTATTCAGGCACATAGCATAATGGATACAGAGCACCCATAATACACTACATATTGCAGTTTATTTTTTTGTTTTTTGGGGAATAGGGAGTAGGGCACTATTTTGTACACAAAACACAGAGACTGCTGCGCTGTTGTGACATTCATCTTAAAGTCACCAATATGAGGATGGCATAGGATTACACGAAACTCATGGGGCAGCTACAAATATAGTAGCAGCAATGTTGAAACACAAACGAGACATGCTAATGGAAAGAAAAAATATCTCTAAGCTCATTTTGAAGAACGTTTTTGTTTGTGCGAGCCCTTTTTTTTTTGCACAATCCCAGATTATGTGGATTGATAACGAAAGCCTAACGTATTTTCTTTAATCACAGAATGTACAGCCTGTTACAGAATTCGGCCAAGATTTTTTTTTTTTTGGGATTATATCATACAGTGTGACAAGTAATCATTTTAAAAGACATCTGAAATTGCATAGTGAAAAACCCGGCTTAATAAAGTGTAACAAACAAAACTTAGGACTAATTCCCTGCTATGGAAATGGGGTACTGAGAACAGGAAACACTAACCATATAGGGAAATTGACAGGGAAAATGGGTTATTAGGGTCTGCACAGAGTATGGAGAGTAAACAGTGACACCAACCTTTGTGTGAACTCATAATAAAGATCTGAGATTATTTCCTTGTCTTAGCAACCACTAGTGAAAGGTGCTGTAAGGACGCAATATCCATACTGGTTTTTAATAATATATTGTAGCCGAAAACGATTCAGTGACTGCCACCTCTGAGATGGAGAGGGCAGTTAGGAAGAATTATTATTCCATATTGAAATGCAAAACTCATGAGATTCCTGAGAGAAGCCTGTTGTGAGGCGTGACGCTGCATGGTGCTTTATGGAGTGTCTAAGAGTTTGACAGAGACTCTAATATACTACACTGTAAATTTCCACACAGGTGACAATCTATTAGGACATTTAATAATCTCGACTTAGGTCTACTGGATTATCAGATCTTACTATGTGTCCAATGTAGTGTTCTTTTTAGAAAGTGGAGTATTTTTAAGAGCACGACTGTGGAATGGTGTGTACTTCATGTACACTTATAAAATAGCCAGAAAAACAACTCTCCAGTTGTGTAGTAATGCAGGTTTTTATCAATAAAGACTAATGAATAGTGTCTAAATTGAGCTTTATTAAACAAATAACAAGACCTTAATTAACCTTTTATATGTGTTCCTTAAATTAAAGAAAATAAAGTGTTACACAGCTATTGTAGGACATTTTATCCAGCTACAGTGTATGTAAGGATTGGAAAATACATATACATGCACATACAATTTAGTGTAGCAGTAAAATTACATTATGAATCATTATTTTTGATTCATAATGTAGTTTCATTAATTATCAATTAGCTTTTAAATTAATGTCAAATATCAGCATCTGTTTTATGAAATACTTTATCTGTAATATGACAGTATTTGCCAATCATGTAAAATAAATAAGAAACTAATTAAACTCCTCGAGAATCATAAGAAAAACAGATGGGTGGCTCTGTTATGCTGTTGTGCTATTTTTCATTCAGAGTTATGCCTAATACTTAATTTTCTGTGCTTCACAATGATTATATAGGACATGTATTGTTTTTACTTTTTGTTAAATTGCGTATGGACTTTTGCGTCAAACTTGGCATTATATCAGTAGACATGTAAGTCTCAACACATAGCTGTAGCAGTAGAAATTCTCAATTTTCACAGTGTTTGATCATTACAATTATGCAAGTAAATGAGGTAATGCTTTACTTTAAAGTTCCCTTAACTAACATTATTTACTGCATTAGTTAACATTAACAAACAGTGGAGCTCCCAGGTTGCACAACAGAAAAGTGTTTAGTGCTTTCCTCCAAGTGATCAGCTGTTCTGTGAAGTGCACTACATGGCCAAAATTGTTTGGAGAACTGACCGTAACACATAATCATATGTGCTTGTTGAACATCCAATTCCTGCTTAAGTCTCTCTTTATAATAACCTCCACTCTTCTGAGAAGGCTTTCCGCTAGATTTTGGAACATGGCTGTATGAAATTGTCCATTTGCCCATTTGCCCATTTGCCTAGCCACAGGAGCATTAGTGAGGTCAGGGCTCTGTTCAGGCCACTCGAGTTCTTCCACTCCAAACTTGTCAAGCCATGTCATGTTCATGCTGGAACATGTTCAGACCACTTAGTTCCACTGAAGGTAAATTTAAATGCTACAGCATACAAAAACACTCTGTACAATTGTGTGCTTCCAACTGCGGCGCAAGAGTTTGAGGAAGAACCACATATGTGTGTGATGGCCAGGTGTCCACATTATGTATGTATATTTTGGCCATATAGTGTAGCATGAGCAGCAGTTTGAAAAGATGCATTGGCTGGTTTCGCATGTCTGAGAGGACACACGTGCTATTCTTAATATATTTATTAATTGTTAATAAACCATAAGAAATGTTAACAAGGTAACACGTTAACACATACACTAATTAATGTTTGTCTAGGTTTATCTGCACTGGTTGATTATTATTTTAGATTTTTATATTTATTACACTATATTAACTAAAATAATCCACTTAAATGAGTAAAAAATTAAGTTACATCATGTTCCTAAATGATAATTTAATTAATTCTGGTCTTCAGGTATCGATATTAGAACTCAGTTCTGAATTGTGCTAGTTAACAACCAGCAAAAATTCTAGGTTTAAATTTATTCATTGAAGTTTGAACATTGCAGGGTGTTTTGCAGTTGTTGATGTTTTTTTTTTTTAGTTTGTTTGTTGCTTATTTGGTTTATGATTTAAAAATCAGTTATTACAAATGAGTTCATTTGTTAGTTACTGAAGTTTTGAAGTTTATCTTTTTTTTCATGATAACTAATGCATTAAATATAGTATCAGTTAGAGGAAACTTAATATTAAACATTATTATATGTTTTACATGAAGAATGTCAAAATGTCATCTGATCACTTTTTTAGACATCACTAGGACTCAAACTCAGGCCCCAGTGACCAATTTGTCTGTTTGAGGTCACAACTGGCTAAACTTTTAATTAGTAGTTAAAATGGCTTAGTGCCGCGTTCCCTGTGGTGTTCCAGTGATACTGGCTGATCTCAGGTGTCTGCTAGGCCACATATCACAGTTTTGAGCACTTACGAGTGTGTTCAGCTGTTATGTATACCACAGCGTATAGCCTTTCAGTAATATTTAACACCAAGCAACAAAATGAACTGACTAAACAAGTAAACCCGTGATTGAAAAAAAAAACAATCCATGTCTGATGTATCCAGGTTTTTCGCAGCTATAGTAGGGAACTACAGGATAATGTGGCATCTTAGCCTCTTGTTGACTCCTCATTAACACCGTTCAGAACGTGACTTCATCCCTCTGAAACACAACTCTGTCAGTTTGACCCTTGGCTGCACCCGTGGACATATTTTGGGTTTTAGTAACATCGTAATCATCACTTCACGGATGGCGTCTCAGTCTGTCTCGACTGTCTCACCCCCACCCCCGCCCCCCCCAACAGAGGTTTTTGTGATCATTTGATCTCATAATGACGCTTCAGGAGACAGACAAGCTGTGGAGAAAAGTCATGCAACAATAATGTAATAATTGCTGAGAAACCACCTGTTATTGTGATTGTGTCATTATGAAAGTGGAGAACAGCAGTTGTGGGTTTTTTTTCAGGTATGAGACACAAGCTGTATAATGTAAGACCTAACCATAAAGTTCTTACCCCTTTGCCTAGCAAGGAAAATACAGCACTAAACTACCTGCCCGTACTTTGGGCTGTATAACGTCTCACTTTCCATAAAATGATGTCTGTGTTGTATACAGGATTGCTTCATTGCACACATGATCACAACATCAGCGGGAAGCACTTGAGGAGAAAATGTTTTCAAGAAGTGCTTGTTTAGATGGCATGCACTGTGCTAAGAATAATACCGTGTTTTTTTTTTTTTGGTTTTTTTTCGCAATTATTTTCTTCAGTTCAGAGCACATCTGGTGAAATTACCCTTGTTTGTATTTCCTGCACTCTTAAAAAAATTTGAACGCTTAAAGTTTCCTTGGTTGGCCATCTGAGTGAACCTTGGGGTTCCTTGGAGTTCAGTATCCCTGAGGGTTTTCATATCCATTTTAGGGAGCTAAGAACCCTTAACTATCCAATCCTTAAAAAAATAATTTTACCATGGCTCTGTTTAATTCTCAAATATGATTAGACAGAAGGTGGTTAATTTCCATGTTTTTTAATATAGTAACAGCCTGTTCACATGAATTTGCATGGCAGATGCTCCATATAATCTAAGATTGATACTAAATGAATAAAAAATGTGTCATTATTTAACAAAGAAAAACATAAAATCATTGTGAAGTTTTCAAAATGGAAACATTTATTGAACATTTTCAGAAGGAGTCTCCAGTGTCAGTCATTCTGTCATCAGGGAGAAGTTGATGAGGAAATGCCTGTTTTTTCATGGATTTTCCACAACATACTATTTTCCACAACTATAAATGGATTAAAAAGTATGATGTAGTTATTTAATAAATAACAAATTTTAATTCTTGGCATAGTGCTATAGTATAAGAGGAATAAAATTCTTTCATTTTCTAGAACAGCATGCCTCCCAAGTGTTTTTTTTTTTTTTTTTCCTTTCTTGTAGAACCCCCTTTTCTAACAGTGTAGGATTGGGTGATCATAGTAATTGGATAAAATCATAGTGATATAATGAATGGTGCAATATAATTTAAAGATGAAATATAAATGTCAGTTTATAAATATATTTCAGTATGACTTGGCATCGGTGTTCTGCTGCATACTGCTGTAATTTAGAGAATTTATTTTCAAATGGCTTCTGAAGGATTTCTGTTCTATCTATCTATCTATCTATCTATCTATCTACATGAACATGCTGTATATCCATAAATATAATTAATAATATGATATTTTATCGTTATATTTTAATTCATCTGTTTCATTTTGCATTTTATTTACTATTTACTTTGTTTACTCTTAAATTTGTTTTATAAAACTCTTATAATAGATGTAATATGGCGAACGGCTACTTGAGAGAGTCTATAAAGACAGGGTAGATCAAAACTCAACTTCTTATCTCTGCTTGTGTGTTGCTCGTTTGTTAGTTTGCCTCTGTACTGGAAGGGAAAATTATTTGAAAGAAATATTTTACCAGTGGAAGTCTTGCATGTCATGAGGTAAGTAAGTTCAGCACCTTTTCAAAATATGCAGTGTGATCATTCATGTTGGGTTCTGTTCCAGGGAGCCTATTTTGTGTGTGTGTGTGTGTATGTGTATGTGGGGTTGTTTTTTGCATCTAAATTAGCCACTGGTGGCATTTACACCTAATTGGCATTTGAAAAAGGATCCTATTCTTGCAGATGTCTGTCATGCTAATCAAGTTACATGGTTTTTTCTTGACTGGCAGATTTCTCTGAGGTGGAACTTGAATTACAGCAGCAGACCTGTCATATTGTCATTAGTATGCAGCAGGGGGCAAGAGACTGACGCGCTGCGTGAAGGCGTCTCATGTCGATGGATAAAGCATTGAAACCTGTCATTTGTGTCAATGCAAAATG
This sequence comes from Pangasianodon hypophthalmus, assembly GCF_027358585.1. Lineage (NCBI taxonomy): Eukaryota > Metazoa > Chordata > Actinopteri > Siluriformes > Pangasiidae > Pangasianodon > Pangasianodon hypophthalmus. The sequence goes on from NC_069712.1 coordinate 7,248,144, forward strand.
CAATTTTGATCAAATTGAAAGTGATCTTTGCATAATAATATGGCTGAATCGGTAATGACTCAGTGGGCGTAAATAGCAGTGCGATAATGCATGCAAAGTGTTGAACTGTGCTGTAAAAGCACCGCAAATATTCCACCATATTTACACTTGTGTGCTGGATTCACTGTAGACTAGATGTTCTCACATATTCTACTTTTCAACACATAGCTGTTAAAGCAATCTCTGGTGATAGTGAGTACACAGAGATCTTTCAGATTCAGTATTTATTGCTTTACCTCCAGAAATTTTTTTCAGATTTCCCACGATTCACATAAAAACCCACTGTCTTTAATCTGTACTCATGCAAAAAACCTAAATGGCTTTCTATTAACTGTACATGCTCACTACATAGGGTATATTGTAATGTAGTTGCAGTGCTTCATAGTAGCTAATAGAAGAGCATTTGATATTTAGCCACAGAACAAGAACGTCTTCAATATTGCCTGTCTTAAATTTTTTTTACTAATTACATATTATATCACCTTTAGGGTGTATCAGTGTATCACTCTAATTACATATGAAACATTAACAATTAGGATAACAATAAGAATATAGACATGTAGTGACACGCTTGCAGTTACACACATACAGTTATGCCGATGTAGTAACACACATGCAGTTATACACATATAGTGAGTGCAATTAGACACAGGTTGTAACAGACATATAGTTATGTACATGCGGTTGCACATATTAGTTACACAGGCAGTTACATGCGTAGTAACACACTTAGTTATGCACATGCAGTTACATGTAGTTATACACATTTAGTTACACACATGCAGTCATGCACATTGTTACACACGTAGTTACACACATTTATTTACACACATTTAGTTGCACATATAGTCATACACATTTAGTTGCACATGTAGTTAAGCACATGCAGTTATGCACATTCAGTTACATACAGGTAGGTACACACTTAGTTACACACATGTAGTGCACACAACTAGTTCTGCACATTTAGTTAAGCACATTCAGTTACACACGTGATACAAAATCACACAAAATACAAAGTTTTAAAAAATAAAAGCTGAAGAACTGACACCAACAAATCAGAAATGAATGCAAGATAATTTTCATAATAATAGAAATTAATTAATAGACATGATAATAATCATCTTAATATTTGTATATTATTTAATATTATACTCTAATAGAAAGAACAGCGAGAGGAACAGCAGAGCAGGAGAAAACCAGAAATGAGTCTTCACAACTATAGCGGAGAATCTGCTGTATAGGTTTCATAAATATATCATGAAAGACATTGTTTTAATGTTGCTGAAAGAGAGCAAACATTACACAACATTTCTCTTTAGAGTAATAATTAGTTATAGTCTTCAGCTCCAAATAATCAGTTCTCATAGACTTTCTCTGCAAACAGAGTATGAAGGGAGGACTGACTTTCCAGGCTGAAATCGATTAATTAAATCAATATAGTGTTGAATTCGCAGTGCTAATTATTCATTTTGTCAAGAGCAGCATTAATAACGGCAGCTAATTTCCTTGCGAAATGCACAGTTGAAGACTTCACCACTGAACTTAAAGACAGGAGCAGTAATAATCTAAATAAGTCTCACTGCACTCAATGCTCATCGAGTTTACAGGCTTGCTCACTCACAGTGCCCATGAATTACATAGAATTTAATTACATTAAAGGGTATCGTTTATAGTTTAGACAATATACAGACTATTTAGTCACATTTATTCTTGATTGTAAAATTTTAGTCTTCGATTTTAACTTCATTAAAACAGTAAGTTCAAATCACTCCTCTTCAAATCACTTAAATATTAATTCCTGCTGAGCCTCTTAAAATTAATCAATTATTACTTCATAGAGAACTGAACACACCACCCACAGGAAGTGCTAACATTTTGTTTTTGTTACAAGCCTACACATGAATTATTATTATTATTAGATGTTTTTTTTTTTAAACTTTTTTTTTTTTTTTTAAAAATACATCATTGCTTGAAAAAAGCAACCCAGTACTGTGGAGTCTACAGTGTAAAATAGAGATATTTACTGAACACATCCTTTAAAGGGCAGTTATTTATGAGGTTTTATGTCTTGTGTTGAGACAGTAGAATGGGAGCATGATAAAAGTGTCATAATCATTTTATTCATCATTAATCATCTTTCACATTAACTGTAAACCTGTGATTGCCTTGCAGCAAGAACTATTATTAGCCAATGCATAAAATCATGCAGATACAGGTCAAGAGCTTCAGTTAATGTTCACATCAAACATCAGAATGGGAAAAAATTGTGATCTCACAGACTTTGACTGTGGCATGCTTGTTGATGTGAGATGGGCTGGTTGATTGTTTCAGAAACCTGGGATTTTCATACACAACAGTCAATGAGAGAGGTTAGAAGAGAATGGCCAGGCTGATTTGAGCTGACAGGAAGGCTACAGTAACTCAAATAACCACTCTTTACAACTGTGGTGAGCAGAAAAGCATCTCAGAATGCACAGCGCATCAAAAAATTAAGGCAAATGGGCTAAAACAGCAGAAGACCTCATCGGGTCGTCATCGGGTTCAAGTCCCAGCACCACCAAGTTGCCACTGTTGGGCCCTTGAGCAAGGCCCTTAACTCTCTCTGCTTCAGGGGTGCTGTATCATGGCTGACCCTGCGCTCTGACCCCAGCTTCCTAACAAGCTGGGATATGTGAAGAAAAGAATTTTACTGTGCTGTAATGTATATGTGACAAATAAAAGCTTCTTCTTCAGTTCTTCTTCAGGAAAAAGGCCAGGCAATGTTTTTGACCCTGACCAAGATGAACGAAAGAAAATGAACATTTTTTAGAATAACGAGCCAAATATGTAATTAGTTTATTAAATAAATCTGTGCTGAGGGGGTTCTGGCTGGTTGAGAACCCCTGATCTAGTGTATACAAAACATCCAGCCTCCATCCAGCAAATGAAAAAAATCAGTGGCCCAATTCCATGAGAAAACCATGGACCTGGCAACCGTGTTTCTGAGCGCTGAGTTTTCCTTGTATCCCTTTAGCTTCCTGATCTTTTTACTTATTCTAGTTCTGTATAGCCATTTTAATTTAAAATTTAATTTTACCTGTCTGTTTTCATTTGAATATGTAATTATCTGTAATTATCATATCCGCCTGTGAAATGGCCTCCGCTATGGACTTTGACTACCATTCATGTAAAAGCCTTAATGTAGGGACTCTGTGATTAAATCCACCCACCTCTGGCTCCCATTTGTTAAATCCACAGCAATTCCACCAGCAAGTCAGTTTATACATTTTAATACAGGTGTGTTAGTGAAAGCACATGTAAATATGCTGAAGTCAGAGTCCTAAATGTTTGATATGGAAATTAGCACACATTGACTGGACTATTTAATCTGTCGGCTGCAGACAGGAAGGCTGTGAAATGAACATTCCCCTGTCTAAACAGACGTAATTTTTCTATTCATAATTACAGTACGTAGCGTTAGCACAGAGAGTGCAAAAGTGACATTAATTATGCTGTCAGCTTTCATGACAAGATTAACTAAACTACACCAACATGGCAATTGAGAAAAAAATGGCCAGTACATCACATATTAAGAAAGCTTATTTGTTATGAATGAATGATTTTTATGTCCTCAACCTAAAGTGGTAATCAATTTTGCCTTCATAACACTGTAAAAAAAAAGCATGTTTTAGGTGATGTTTATGTTCTACAACTCTTTTAAATAAGTAAGCTCGTGGAATGAAATGGATACTTCACAAAAGATTTGTGAAGTATCATAAAACAACACTCTTCAGCAGTTTCTAATAACATTTATACCACAGCCCTGCTGAATTCTCGATTCTGATCTGGTTGGACGATGTTGACTTGCATGATGGATGCTTCATATAAATGGATAAAAAAAAGTGTAAACATTGATATGGTTAAGTTTTCTGGGAGGAGATGTTTATGTATCATTTTTGGAAGGAGTCTCCAGTGTCAGCATTTTCAATCATCAGAGGTAAAGCTGTACTTTCAAGTTTTCTGACAGGAGAAAATCTTCAGGACAGAGAAGTTTGTACCTTTCGGTTTTTCTGTAATATGACAATGCATCTTTAAAGCTCTTTTCAAGTGCTCTCCATGCTAGAATATGAAAAATCTAATCTTAGATGATTTTTGTCGATCCAATGCTGGTGTCTATCTTCTTTCATTCTAAGTAAACTTTCACAAAGCTGTTTATTTCAGTGCATGTCTGTCAGGTTTATTAGTGACAATGCAATCATGCTAACACTACTATATATGGTTTGTGTTCCATATATGCATTTTTAGGCAAGGTATTACTTCAATAAAGGAAAAGATCAATGTAAGCAAAGTTTATTCACCAAAATTTCCAATGCTCCGTAGCAATATTATGGCCAAAAACCACAAAATGTCAGCTGATACGTTTTTTTCTTAACAATTCACACATACCCATTAGGAATGCTTGGAGAGTGTAACACTGTAACTATCCATGTGATAATTAATGTAGGTGTTACAATTGACTTTTTCACTCATCGATTCCTGTCTAGGTGATGGAGATTTGATTACTTTTCTGAGGAGAGCAATGTCCTCACCTATAGTGCTCTGTTGGCCAGGAGAGAGGAGTCATTACATCTATAGAGATGATGGCCTCAGGTTGTGAAACATTAGACTGCATTCAAGCTTGGTATTTTTTTCCTCCACTGCCAGAACACGTTTTACATGTAATTCTGTAAAAAAAAAAAAAGCAAATGTGAAAGCAGTATTACTTACAAGGCGCTCATAAACACTATGAGGATATTCGAAAGTATTACTTTCATGTTGCCTTGATTGTTTAAAGATTTATATTATACCAGAGGCAAGGCATGTTCATGAAACAATTCTATCCTGATGGGAGTGGTCTCTTCCACTCACATCCACAGAACTCACTGAACAGTTTGATGAGAATGAAAATGATGTAAATCATATGCTTTGGTCTTCACTCTCACCAGATCTCAACCCAGTTGAACACCTATGGGACATTTCGTGATGTGTGACGTGTGATGAGTGACGTGTCAGATAGCGTTCTCCACCACTATCATCAAAACTGACAGAATGTCTTTTGGAAGAATGGTGTTCATCCCTCCAGAGACTTATAGTATCTGTGCCAAGGCACGCTAAAGCTGTTCTCTTTTCTGCCTTCTTCTCATCTCCCAAACACATGCCCTGTAGATATATGACCTACTTTAAATTGCATGATAAATCCTCCAGAGTCATAGAAAAAGGGTTCCTCATTGGTTTGTTAAGTGGTTAGTTCTGTGGTACAATGATGGTTCTTCAGCAGCTCTACATGTAACTTTTGCTGGAGTTTCATTCTCCATGGCTCATAAAGCATCTGATATATTTTGTACACTTATCTGGCCACGCACTTCGGAATCATGTGATATTCTGGTTGCAATAAGTTTAGTTTCCGTGCACCGCTTCCATCTGTGGCACAATAAACTTTTTGGAGCAAGCATTGAAAATACATCCATGGCATGTACGTCCAACAGCAGTGCTAGAAATCTTTGTCTTAAAGTGAAACCCTCTGTTCTAGCATTAGAACATTCACCCAGAGGGATAAACTAAAGAACCCTAAATGGTGCTAGATGGGACCTTTTTAATCATAAGTGTGTGTGTGTGTGTGTGTGTGTGTGTGTGTGTGTGTGTGGTGGTCTAAGCTGTAGGTTATTCTTTATATTGTTAAGAATCCCAAAGACTTTTCAGTCAGTGGAAGAGTTTCTAAAGTTGATCTGATCATGATGTTCATCTTTGCAGTTTCAGTTGCTTCACTTGGGCGTTGGCAGGATATACAATATGATCTTGCCTAAAGCAGACCATTAATTTCCTCAAAATTAACTCTTGTCAGTGTTCACAAATCAGAATAGGAGTGAAATTACATCAGTGCCGCTTTATGGTAATTATAGCTTTCCAAACATAACTGACATGTCTTGAGAACTAACACCATACACTTCCCAGAGCTGTGGAAATCTCGGTTGTTAGCTTTCATGTCCTAATATATGATATGCTGATACGTTGGCATGTGTTAGGATCTGTCATGGAAATAGCATGAGTATTGTGAGTCAATCTTGCATTATGTTGGCCAAAATGCAATTAATGCTTGGGCAGTATTTCAATTTTGGACCAAAAGTGGCTCAGCTATACGGTCTCACTGTAGTAGTAAAGTTGTGTTCATATTACTCATCATTACCCGGTCATATATGGTCCATCACTGGGCCCATACTTACTTGTCTGCACTTCAGGTTCTCTCTCTCTCTCTCTCTCTCTCTCTCTCTCTATATATATATATATATATATATATATTAACATTAAAATTGTATAGCTTGCTGGGCTGCCTAATGTGTTACTCCAAAGACGGAAATTCATCCAGAATATCCTCTCAATAATTGCTACCTTTGTCTTTAAATAACGTTTTCAATTAAAATGCAATTTCAATGAGCATTACTATTGTGATGTTGTAAAAAGACAGTTTCTCCTTTTTATGTTTCCACCGTCTCCTCATGGACATTACCCGGAGGAACGCTTCACTGAGGCTGTATGCACTGAAAAGATGGAGTAGTTAAGAAAGGATCTGAAAGCCCTCAAGGGTGAAACTGAAGCAAGGTACACTTATCTGACACTTCTACATGACCACTTAAATCCAGATCACATGAACAGTATCACTGTTAAGAATTGCTGCAATCTCTACAATAATATACTGTCTTCATAGTAGTGTAATACTTTAAATGTCCTTTCCAATTTAATACAGCAGCATGCCTGGTATTCTGGGAAAATACTGTGCTAAATAGCTACAGTATCACTGCTGTGAGTGTGTTGTAATAATACTGTAAACCATATAATACAGTAAACAATGCTAATAGTAACAAAAAGGAGTCCAAAATGTGTTTTTACAAAAATAACTCCTTTATTGCCAGATTTTAAATAATTTTGAAAGAGTCAAAGTAAAAGAAATAAATAATTTGATTGAAAAATGTGTTTATTGAAGCAATCATTTCATTTCACACTCATCACTACAATCATTTTAGTTCACATAAAAAAACAACAAGAAGAAGAAACTGTATTAGGTGTGGGGGAAAAAAGGTGCTAAAAGAATTTAGGAGAAGTAGCATAGGAACCTTGTCTGGCTAATTTTTCCATTTTCCATTTCTTCCATTAAGTGCTATAAAAAGCATACAGTAGCTTCAGTTATTTTACTGTAGCAGAGTAAGTGCAACAAGGTTAAACCAGAGGTGAAGCAAAGCTAAATAATGCTAGCCTTGCTAGTTCGCAAACATTTGCTTGCTAGCTTGACATATAGGTTGCTTTCTTATTGTTTTTTTCCCTGTGGTATTAAGGACTATGACTTGCTAAATCTGTCATCATTCTGTGTTTATTACAGTTATGTTGCATTTTTTTTTTACAGAAACAGTACAATGTGCCATTACTGTAAACATTACAGGAAGAATACTATAAATATATTTATATACTTACACTAACCACCTGGCCACTCTGCTAACACTAAGTTACATTAAATCAACAAGGTAATTGTTTAGAGTGTAGTGTAAATAGACCTTTATGAATATGATTTCACATACAAATATTTTTTCCTGTGTGCATCAGAGTGGACAAAAAGACCAAAGCTGCCTTCTGATTATAGCAGTGCATATCAAAATAATGAGTAAAAGTAATGCTTTTGTATGATATATGATTAGTGCATTTCTGGTGTGTGTAGCACTCCTCATGTTAAATTTGGCATTTAGACTAAAACAATTTTCCAGATCTCAACACTTTTAGTTTGAATAAATTTAAACAAAAAGTATATAAACTTTTCAAAATGAAACTCCTTGTGGAAGCTCCTTGTGTAGGACTTTATATAATTTAAATTTCACTTTGTAGCAAGATAACACAGGTTAATCGCAGAAAATTGACATTGAATTTCACAGAAATTGATTCTGAAAATAGACAGAAACTACTGTGTAACCAACAATGTACTGTATATGATATGGCCAAAAGTTACAACTGACCATCACACCCATCTGTAGGATTTCCCCAAACTGTTGGCACAAATTTGGAAGCACTCAATTGCATAGGATGTATTTATATGCTGTAGCATTACAATTTTCCTTCACTGGAATTAAGAGGCCCAGCATGACAATGTTCCTGTGCACAAGATGAGCTCAATGAAGACACTGACAAGGTTTGCATGGAGTGTCCTACACAGAGCCCTGACTTCAACCCCACTGAACACCTTTAGGATGAACTGGAACACTGACTGCACACTACACACAGTGCCTGACCTTACTAATGCTCTTGTGGCTGAATGAGCACAAATCCCCACAGCCACGCTCCAAAATCTAGTGGAAAGCCTTCCCAGAAGAGATTACTATAACAGCAAAGGACGAAATCAGGAATGGGATGTTCATCAAGCACATATGGGTGTGATGGTCAGGGGTCCACAAACTTTTGGCCCTATAGTGTATTGTTTAAACACACTGAAACTGAAGATACCCTCTTAATCGCTTTACCCACCTTAAGCTGCTCCACAGAGGTCAGGTCCAATCCACATGTATTGAATCTTCCACTGATTTAATCTTGAAGTACCTGGATCAGATGTGATGCATTAAGGTTGAATCTCAGTTTTATCTTGGGAATGAAAATTATTTGAACTCCCAGAGAACAGTTTTTAATGACTTTGAACCACTCTGAACTCCTATTTCCCACGTTGAGACATTCATGGGATCTCTAAAACTGTTTGAAGTAGTAAAAATGGAAACTCACAATAAGTTGTAAAAATGGAAACTCACAGTAACCCTTGTTTAGTTTCTAAATGGATTATCAAGTAGCTTTTACAAGCTCAAGAAGAGTAGTTTGCTAGTTTTGCCTTTATTCTTAAATGTTGAATGCAGGCCATGGAAATTATAAAACCTTGTCGTGCAGTCCCAGAGGTTTGACCCTGAGCCTGGGTTTCTGTCTCTGTAGAGTTTCACATGTTCCACAGTGTCCATGTGGGTTTCTCTCTGGGTTCTCTGGTTTCTTCCCACCTTCCAAAAAACATGCTGTCGGGTGGAATGGTGATTGTAAATTACCACTAGGTATGAATGTGTGTGTGTGTGCACTGTGCCTTACAATGCTGTAGCATCCCATCCAATGTGTATTCCCACCTCGTGCCCAGTGTTCCAGGATAGGCTCTGGATCCACTGCTACCAAGACCAGGATAAAGTGGTTACTGATAATGAATGAATGCAATCATAACATACACAAGTACTGATCAGAAGCCCTGCTTAAAAGACTTTAAAATACACTGTTATTTCTTGTTCTTTCTTTGTACTTTGGATGCCACGATGTTGAAAGAATGCCATGGAATACCTACTCAGAGAAGTCATGATTCCTGATCTTCTGAATCTTCTTATTTCCCCACTTGGGCATGAAGGCAGCATTATCTCCACCCTTGGCCAGAGAAAAGCTGAAAATGCTCCTCATGTGACAAACACAGTTTTTCCAGAGAAGGTGTGGTCAGTTATGCTGGTCATTGCGAATGCAATTCACCTCACAGTCAGCAGAGGGCTCGAATTTTCACAAACTGCTTCTTTAAACCAAAGCAGGATACACAAGACAAATGTATAAAGTGTACATTCACAACTTTTATTGGCATAAATCTTTAAATACTGACATCATTTGTCTAAAACAAGAGTGAGGACAGCAGGGGTTCAGGTCAAAAAGATCGGCATGTCCTACTGTAAGATTTAAAGGGTACACACGCGTATCATATGCCAATACAGGATGGCTGATACAGCCACTTAAAAATGTAATGCAAAACAATTTTACTGGCTGGTAGTTTACAGTATACATAATGCCAAGAGAACACTTGAAATCGGGTTGTGTAAACATTGCCCTGCATCACTTACACATGTTGAAGAATTCACGTACTGTAATTCTGCACTAGCAAAGCATCTTTTTCAAATATATCTATATTATATTTATATATATTTATATATATATGTACACACGGATACATTTACAATAATACAATGGAAATACGTTGTCTCTCGGGTAGATTTTAAGCACACAATGCTCTCGTTGGCTAGTTTAAAAAGGCTTTAAAAAGGCAGTCTCAAGAGCAAAACGTGGCCATGGCACAGCTGGGTCCGTTTTCCTACTGTCTCATTGGAACTCATACAAAAGTGTATGACATTTACAAAAGAAACTGGCATGTTTTCCTTGTTCGGAACTATTGTCTGATTGAATTTCTGTATTCCATACACAATTTGATCCAGCTACTGGAGGCATTGGGGATTTGTCTGCTGTAGGAGACACACTCATAATCTTGTGGGAAGTCCACAGAAAAGCAGATCCCTCTTTTCTTTCTTAAGTGAATCGTCGAGCAAGAGGGTTTTCTGTTTGTGTTTCTGTTTGTTAGAGTCTCCTCTGGTTGTGCTCTTCCTGACAGACACCTCTCCTCAGACTGATGTCGTCCAGCACCATTTCGCCAGCATGGCCTCTCCGCCTTTCACCCTTCACAATCACCTGCACACACACACACACACACAGATTACTCAGATGTAACAGCATTGATCCAACGTGCTCATGTACACAATGAAACATGAAATGAAATCTAATTTCTCTGAGCTGGGGATTAAACAGAGCTCTTGAGTTTAGTCCTCGTACATTTGTCTGGGTTACAATGACCCACTGTTATTTTTTTTTATTTATTTTTTTTTTACTAAAAGCACTGAAATGCTAGTGTCAGAAAGCAGCTGTATAGAAATCCAGCTGTAGATTTAGATGTAGAGGTAAGATTTGCAAGAAAAAAACTCCCTGATACAACATGAGGAAGAAACCTTGAGAGGAACCAGCCTTAAATGGGAACCCATTCTCTTCTGGGTGACACCAGACAGCAGGGATTATAAATTATTATAATATACAGGTGTAGAAGATTAAACAGTACTAATGTTGAAAAGACTTTCAGCATAATTACAGGACAAAGATTGCAGCAGCACTTGTTAGGTACAAATCTACAGTACCTAGGTGAGATTATTCACTGAAGTAAGAGTGAGACTTGGGAATAAAAAGTTTTTGGGAATTATATCAAATATTGTTTATCTGTCTTTCAACATATCATAAAATGTATCAAATGATTTCACTATGGATGAGTTATCAAGGTTTAGATTAGTCAAATAACTGGCTAATATCTGTATACAGAATCCAATAATCAATCTAATAATTTTGATAATGGTGGCTTGTAATTTTCAGCACTGTAAAAAACAACAACAAAAAACAAAAATCATGGACCCCCTGGGGGTCCCTGGACTCCACTCTGAGAACCACCAGTCTAGAGAGTGTGTATAGATTATTTACTGATTAACATAATCATCCATAATCTGTTGATCTAAATGTTATTTAGAATTAGACTGGCTGATGGTCACCTGAGAGAATGTAGACAGTCTATATATTTTTGTTGACTGTTGGTGAGTGTCTACAGTGACCTAATTCAGTTCAGTTCAATCAATGTTATATCTATAGCACTTCTAACAGTAGACATTGTCACAAAGCAGCTTTACGGATATCTGGATGTAGATATAGATTTAGATTTATCCCTAATGAGCAAGCCAGAGGCAACGGTGGCAAGGAAAAACTCCCTGAGACACCATGAGGAAAAAACCTTGAGAGGAAACAGACTCAAAAGGGAACCCATCCTCATCTGGGTGAGATTATAAATCACTACTCTTCTACCATTTTATACTGTAAAGTCAAGCAGTGCTAAGCTTTCCAGTGCTTGGAAAGATCATCAGTATAAGCATTAGGGTCATTTTTTGATCTCAGTAGAGTTTTATAAGTCTATAATATCCAGGTGAAGTTATCCACTGTATAATAAATTAGACCTGAGCCTAGTTTTTAGCAAGTGCAATCCTTGGGCTGTCAAAGTGAGAACATCCACAATCATCTCTATCCCATTAATGTGCTACAAAAAATTGCAGTAGTACTTATATTGATAAAGTGCTAGTTAGCACTAATCTCAGGAGATAATTCTAGCATTCTCTGTTTAGCTACAATATTAATTTAATCTCAGCAAAGACTGAGCACAATCTGAGAGTAATCTTAAGCTCATACTCACACTCTCCAGGCCATTGCCCCACAGTGTGATCTGTGTCGTCCTCCAGCCACTGCCTCCTGTGCGACCCCATACGGCTGGACTGTGCTGTCGACCTTTCTGCACAAACACCTGCAGCATGCCCACATGGTGACCTGCCAGCTTGTGCCGGAAAGCCAGACACAGGTTACCCTCACTCCAGGGAGACGCCAGAGGAAGAATGAGCTGAGCTCCACGGCCACTCCGCTTACCCGGCGCCTCCGAGATGGTCAGATACTTTCCACCTAAAATAGAATCGACCACACACCATGCACTTACAACACAAACCTGGGGCAAAACATTCCCTGTGCAGGATTGTTACTCTTTAAAATAATTATTTTATTTAATACATTGGATGGAGTTCCACTGATCAGTATTATGTTCATTTTTATCTACATAACTTGATTTCTATTGGCCAAAGCAGATTAGGATTAGGATTATTATCTAAATCAACCTTCTGAAGTTATTCAAAAGCGACAAGACACATGTTTGGATACCACAGTGCTGATAAATTCTCAATTCTGATTGGTCAGGAGGTGTTGATTAATTTTCTATAACAGCAGCTTTGACAGCAGGGCAGGGCTCAAGATAAATCACAGGTTTTTATTAATGCACTCATTCTGATATAATATTGTTTCTATAGTAACAACTTACACAGGGAATTGTATCATGGATATTCTGCATGAACAGTTTTTTTTTTAACTGTGTAATTTATTTAACGTTTATGGAAGGAGTCTCCAGTGTCAGTGTTTGTAACAGAAACATACAGGAAAGTCTTTAGTACTTTCTCAGGAGTTTCTGAGTTACATGAAAAGCTGTATTTTTTGGTTTATTAACTTAAAGAGAGAGAAAAAAAAATGAGGCTGGTGAGGGAGTGACTGTTTATAGCTGTTATAACATACATGATAATGGAAACTATGTTGTTTCATGGATGTTCTGCAACATTAAACATAAATATTCATGGATAAAAGCACCCTCTAGTATCTTATTCTTTAATAAATTAAAACATTTCAGCATTGGCAAATTGCCATGGTATAAATGGATACCATGTTGGGGGGACATTCTGTTATTGAATAATAATAATTAAGGTGGTAACAGTAACTCTGGTTCATGCTGGGCCACATCACACCACCCCTTCACTGATTATTTTCCTATATCAGCATGCCTCCAAATGTTTTATTCTGTAGTTATTAATTATTTCTTGCTCAGAAAGTGTAGATTTTAAAATTCCACACAATCTTCCATTTGTTATTATTTTTATTCCTATTTTTATTTTTATTATTATTCCTACTTATGGTTTAAACATAACAGAAACACTATATATACATACATATATGCAGGTATAGTCTGTTACTGTTACCACATTATGTTTATTGGTTTAACAAAAGGAGTTATTTTTAACTATTTTAATGTGGTGAAATGTAAGACTTCAAATTTTGAAAAAAAAAATTTAGCAGTGTTTCTACATTTTTACCTGATGACAAATTTATCAAATTTATAGCTGAATTGTGCTGGAAAAAAATGATATATTTGGGGTGTTTTTGTGGTGCTAAACAAGGGAAAAAAAGAAGTTTCTTCCAAAATCAAGAATTCTATGAGTATGTAAAGGGTTAATATATTCAGTTATTCAACAATTTCTTTAAGCTGAGTGGTAAATTTTTTGGATATGTAAAATGCTGATTCACTTATAGTAAAGCAGTTACCTGAAGGGTCTGGTACTGTCTCCCAGTGCACGTCTCCCTCTTTGTGCTGGATCCAGTCACAAAGACCCTGATCAAAGGAGCAGCTCAGAAATCCAGCCTCTAAAATACCAAATGCAGCATTACAAAGTGATTCAAAAATGCAGCTGGATTCCAAAAAATAACACAAAACACACCTCTGAACTCAGTACTGATGCAGTCAGAGGAGCTCTAAACACACATCAGGCTAGCATCAATCAGTTTGTTGGAGAAATGGATATTTGCACCCTTTAAGAGGCCAATGAAAGCTCTGTCCATGCCAGACTACTGATCCTGTTTTAGAGCTGAGTGCCAGGATACAGACTGAAATCGTTAGACAATTTGCGTACCTCTGACCTCACTTCTAACAGCATGCAAAAACAGTGGATAGCAACCTGGGCTCACTTCCCAGACACATACTGAACCCTGTTTTAGACTATAAAAGGAGTTTTAGCCATATATGTAATGAACTATGAACATTCATAAGGCATTATATACATTAATATGATTATACATGAAATGCATTGCTCGTTTTTTTTTAACCAATTTCAGAATTACACGAGACAGTGTACTATAAAACTGCTTAAATAATATTTAAAAGTAATCAAGTGGGAGCAGTGGGATGACGTAAAGAAGTTGTCTGTTATTAATTAAATGTTCATAACGCCTGACCCCCCAGTGTCCATCCTCAGTTGCACTGTTTCTTCTGAATATTGAAGTATTTTATTACTTTATTATTTAGGGTTATAGCTTTATTACAAAGTGCAGTAGTTTTGGTCTTGATAAACAGTGGAATTTAATCTTTTTGTTTAAAAGAATGTTAATTAGAGCTGGCAAGTCCAACTCTTAAAATAATAATAATAATAATAATAATAATAATAATAATAATAATAATAATATCATCATCATCATTAAAACCACTATACACTAGGGATGTAACGACATTGTGACATAATGCAAAAATGTGACAATGTGCATTGTGGAAATGTGCAATTCACCCTGTGGAAGTTAGCACTGTTTAAACACCAGAGGTCCCAATCTGCGCAACCCATAGGGTTAAAATAAACAGAGAGCATGCTGGACCCAATAGCGCCAGGTCACTGACACATTATACGGTTACATGACCATGTTAGTACAGTTAAAAAGAGCTCTTCAGTAGCTTTCAAATGACACCAGCCTAGCACTGCTGCAATCTACAGTGCCAAAGAAAGTGGTTGTGGAAGTTGGGCATTTTAGCCAATTTTGGAGCTCTACTTCTGTTTACAGTTATACTGTTATACAGTAACACAACCACATTAGGACAGTTAAAAAGAGCTCTTCAGTAGCTTTCAAATGACACCAGCCTAGCACCACTGCAATCTACAGTGCCAAAGAAAGAGGTTGAAGAATTTGGGCATTTTAGCCAATTTTAGAGCTCTATTTCTGTTTAAAATGACACCTCAGGCGCTGCTACAATGCTCGTTATGTTCAAGCATTTTCCCCAGGAAAATAAATAGAATAAACTTTGTTTATTCGATCAAATTTTTGGAGAATTTATAAATGTACTTATTCGTTTTTAGGATACGGTGAACCCGTAATGTAAACATTTTGTTTACATTACTAAACCTCTGTTCGTAGCTATTTTTGATGTACTTAGTTTTATACAGACAAAAATTGCACGTTGTTTTGCATTGTTTGTGATTCAGAAATAAAAAATAAGTCTTTTCAGTCATAATGTTTCTTCATTCAATCGAATCGAATTGAAATTGACATGTGTGATATATGTTCTAAACACTACTTATGTTAACTCATATTAACAATTTATGCTATAAAGTGCATTGCATTTCCATAACTAACATCTTAATGTATTATAACGATTTATGAATTTCATTCATAAGGTAATTAATTTCATTCTTTAAGGTAATTAAAGATATGATCTTTGTGGAAACATATACAGAATGATATAGAATAAGAAATTAAACCTTAAAGATCAGGTTCATGTGTCAGTATTGAGTGCATTGATGCTGCCTTACTGTTAAGCCGAGCTGAGCTGGTAAATATTGACAGCAGGTCAGACTACAAATACATGGTTGTACAGCAGCTATAGAAAAAGTGTACTGTACCTGGGTCATCTTTCAGCTCTTCTTCAGTGTTACCCAGTTCAATGTCTAAATCGGTACCGAGAACGTTGTTATCTCCATTATTCCGAGGTACTACAGGGAATAAAAAAAAGAAACATCAGGACTTGCTTGTAGAGACAGAGCAATTATGATGACTGACTGCACAGATGATAAATGATATAGGGTTCAATCTAGCACAATCACACAATATCCCAACATTCAGTACGTACACATGTTTAGAGCTTGTAATTGTATGAAATATTCATATTTAACACATTTATACTGTGTCAGAAAGGTGCTTTTGAGCGATACCGTACCATACAGAAATTATTTTTTTGTTTTTCAAAAACCCTGTGATGGATGGTGCATTTTTGCTGGTGTATTATTTGTGATCATAAATGTTTTGCATTATTTAGAAGGCTCTGTGTAGGGGGAAATGAATAATTAGTTTACTGTGGCACCAACAAAATGGGTAAAGTACTATCCTTCAAAAGAACCAAGATAACAGAGGATTCTTTTTTTAATTAAATTTTTAATTTTAATTTTTACATTTTTTTTCCCCCAGATTTTTTCCCCCTAATTTAGTCATGGCCAATTCCCACCCATCAGGCAGCTGTCAAATGACAGCTACCAACCAGGGAGGGCACACTCTTTAACTCACTCTGAGGAAAGTGCTATCTGCCCACTTCTGCATGCATGAGCTCACAGAAGCCCATGACTAGCTAGTGTCACGGCGCCTCTGGCTAGTGTGATTGGTAGGGGAGAGAGAGTTTGCCACCTGAGAGCTCTTGGGCTCCCGGCCACGGACAGCTGTAGCATCATCAGGATTCAAACTTGCAATCTCTGGATGATAGGGTGAACACTTTTCTGTTGTGCCCCTTGAGCTACTTAGAAGAGGATTCTTGGCAAAAAAAAAAAAAAAAAAAAAAAATTGGAATCTGGGCCAAAAATGTCCTGACTGTAGCCAGTGCTTGGTTTGCATTTTAATTTTGGCTGAAACATCCTGTTTCATCAGTGAAGAGTGGTACTGGATGTCTATTGCGAGAGTCGAATGACCATCATTCTACAGGACTGTGTGGGTGAAATGAAGTGGTAAGTGTGGGCCAACACTGAGACATTACTCATTTGCTATAAGGGCATCCACTGAAAAAAAAACATAGTGTAGCATTGCTCTCAAAGAACCAGCACTTTTATTTTTAAATGTTTACCAAAACCTCTATGGGAGTGAAGCTCTCTTTGGCAGCACATTTTAGAGAATCAGACACCACTGAGTGGGAAGTGGAGGCTCAGTGGTTAAGGCTTGGGGCTACTGATCAAGAAAGATTGTGAGCTCAAATCCCAGAATTGGCAAGTTGCCACTGTTGGGACCTTGAGCAAGACTTTTAACCCTCTGTTGCTCAGTCACTTTGGATAAAAGTGTCAAATGAGCAAATGTAAATGCAGTATTGCTCCTGGTGTTGGTTTGGATGGAAAGCCAAGAAGGTGTAAACTCTTTTGTTAAGAGAGCCTGTACCTTGGCAATCGTTCACTGCTTATTAAATATGTTTGAGAGGTTTCCAAGTCTGCAGTAATGATGGCACAAATGGATGAAGCAAAATGCCACCTCTGCCCCCAACAACAAAGAAATTTCAATGGACCATAAATTGAAACCAGCCACTAAAATACACACATCAACAATAAAACTCAGTTTTGTTTAAGGGTACTGGAATATGGTCTTCATATCACATGTATAAGCATGTGTATCAGTATTTGTGAGGTGACTATTTTAAATGCAGTATCTAACTTTGTCTTTATGTAAAAGATAGAGAGAGAAAGAAGAGAGATATAGAGAGAAAATGGCAATTATTATGAGTCAGTATTTGAGTCTTATCTTTCAAGTTATTCATTTGTGCATTCAGGAAACTGATTTTTTTTTGCATTCAGGAATTGAGACACCTATTACATATCCATGTCATCCCTAGCCATTCTCCTTACATACAGCTTCTTAAATAAGTGAAGTATTGTAACAGTGCTTCATAATATTTTTTCAATGCAAACAGACCAACACCACTTTAGTTGAGGAAGATCCAATTCCATGTTCTTGTATGACATTACAGTAAATACACTCCCCAGAATTTATATTCTTTATAATTGTTTCAAAGCTTTATGAATGTAATGCTAGTGAGGGCACATACATAAGTCACATATTACATACACTTCACATAGTACATAATATCACTTCATAGGTTTTCATATAAGCCTTTCATAAACCATTCAGCATTGCTTTATATTACCTTCCATAGGCACAAGCTGACAAACCCTTAAGAATTCTAGATTTAACTTGTTTGTTTTTTTTTTTACAGCCCTTAAAATAAAGTGTTATTGATTTGTTTTTGTTTCTATTTTAACAAAATAGAGTCTTGTACAGCAGATGCTCCACATAAACACATTAAAAATTCGGTGAAGTTTTCTGTGAGGAGATGCTTATTTATGGTTTATGGAAGGAGGCTCCAGTGTCAGGGCTTGGGAACAGTCAAAGGTAAAGCTGTGACTTTTAATTGTCCTACATGTGAAAGTCTTTAGGACAAAAGACTGTGATTTTCAGTTTCTTGGTAACATAACAGGCTGCTTTTTTTGCATAAAAGTGAAGAAAGAGAAAAAAAATAGGCTAGTGGCTGTTTATAGCTGTTATAACGTAAGCAACTGTTATAAATGTAATTAAATGGTTAAAACAGTACAACATGTCATCCTTTAATAAATAAACAGTAGTTCAAATTGGCAAATTGGCAAATTGACGTGGTATAAAAGGAATAAAATACTTCAGCACATGCTTTTATAGGAAAATAATTAAGTTCTTGCTGGTAATGCCACTTTGCATCACTGATTAGTTTCTTCTAACAGCATGCCTTGTCATGGTTTAGTCCAGTGGACTCATGGGTAGAAAAAAACAGTTTCATACTAGCAGTGAAGAAGTATATTATACTGCATGATACGTAGTCTTTCCATGTCATGCCTCAGGCTCTTTCCCCCAGTTTCACGCTGCCCTTTTGTTGCCCTTTAACTCTCCACCTCTGCTGATCTTTGTTTCTATTCATCACTTTTGATTCTTTGCAAACATTTGGAAAGCCAAACAGAACAGTGCTCATAGGAGACAAACGCACGCTCAAGGCTAAACAAGTCACCCTCTCAATCTTCTCTCCCAAAAGAATGATGAGGTCCTAATGCTAGTGTGGTGACATTTCCCTGCCCCGTGTATGTGCCAATTATAGCACAGGATAACAGCGAGGAGATAAGGCCATGTGTCCGAGCCTTAGTTTTTGATTACTACATTGATTTCAATTACCTCCCTATCTTGTAGTTGAAAACCGCATTCCCCAGACGTGCCTTCATTCCAGTGCGGATAAATAAATTAATGAAATAAACTCACAGAGGACAAAGTCATTACAAAGCACTACAGGTGTAAGAGCTGCCGCTAGCAACGCTGCTCTAACTGCTTCATTCAATCATTATTGTTTCAAATCAATTTCAGAAATGTGGTTCTAATGAGCTTCTTCTCACGTTGCCTAACATTTCAACCACAAGATTTTTACAGCCGGTGGGTAAGGGTTTGGTTCCAGCATGAGGTAATTGATTGATGTACTTTGGCACTGCTGACCGGTAATGTAATAGTCGTCGCTGTTTTTCTGCTCTCATTAGGTCCTGCCATCTGGAAACCGAGGCTTTCAGATGTTATTTTCCTTCCCAAAGCAAAACTGATGTTTCCCCTACTGGTGAACCCCACTGATACAAAACACCAGATCAGCCTGAGAGAAATAAGCACCAAATGAATAGACATGAACATTATCATTTTGGATTATTTTTGGATTATCATTTTGGAATGTAAGCTATATCTACAATGGCAGGATACCCATTAAAGTATTTCAGTGGACTGAAGCTACTACATGGAAAAATACTGTAGCAGAACCCATCAAAGAATAAAAAACAACAACAACAACAAAAAAAAAAAGCAACTCTATTTTTCTAAACATGAACTAATATGGCTCCCTTGTTGCAGCCAATCACATACATTTATGTAACTTATTTATCATCTAATAAGACCAGAGACTCACTACAAGGCTAGAGATATCAGGTCACCTTCTCTGGTCTGATTAACTAACCAAGGACAAAAAAAGTTGATGAAAACAGAATATTTAAAGATGAATAAGCAGAGAAGTATGCGTTTATTTTCCCCACAACAAATTCACACCAGACGTGTCTCAACTGTTAAGATACAGTGGCACTCGTCAAAATTGGTAACCTGATACGCCACTGGAAAAAAAAATTAAGTATAAGTAAGAGACTTCAAATTTGGCTTATTCATAGCCATGAACTAATCAACAATGGTTAAGCATTAGATAGTAACCATTGTCACCACTCAGTCATGTTAGTTGCTTATCCAGAACTTTGTAACCAAAGAATTTTACGTAATTTGACCATCACAAATTTCAATGGAATATCCATGATCCAGAGGGTTCCTTCAAAAGAACAAATTTAAGAAAGTCTTAGGGGTTCAGGATTTAGAGTTCTTAACAGTACATTTAGGTATTTTGGGATTTTGTGACTCTACCAGGATGTTCTGTGCTACACTTTTGGACAATATCTAAATACACCTTTGGACAATACCTTAATAGGGCACTATATAGTGAGCAGGCTGTGGTTTTGGATATATTGTTACGTTCTCAGAAAAGTTCATTGAAGGTTCTTTGGATGGTTAATAGTTTCCAACAGTTTTCCAAATAACTTTTACATATACTGGGGACAATCCAAAAAACCTTTTAGGGCACTACATGGTGCCTGTAACTACAGAATCCAGTAAGCAGCACAAAATGTGCAGTACACTTTAAGGGAAAACTCCAGGTTGGATCCATAACCCTTAAGTGTTCATTGGATGTCCATCTGGGGGAACTCTTACAGGTTCTATGTAGAACCCTACAACTAAGCATTTCACTTTCAGAAAGGGTTTCAAGTACTCTTTTAGACTTAAAAAATCAAAGATCCCTTGAAGGACACTTAAAAGAGTATGAAAAAGATGATAAAGAGATAAAAAAAAATAGTAAGAAAAAGAATTTAGCCAAACTGCACTTACTGTGGACGTCTCCTCTCTGTTTTTCGTTGTTGTCTTTGTGGATGTTGTTGTCTGAGGGAGTAACTGGAGGGACAGGAGTCCTGCGAGGGGGTACGACTGGCACCCTTGGTGTTGGAGCTGGGGCTTTGGTGGTGGTGGTAATGGGACGGTGAGGTGTGACATGGGGCTTTTGGGTAATTACTGTAGGGGGTCTGAGAGAGGTCATGGGGGGTTTACGTGTTGGGATGGTTGGCTTTTTGGGTGTTGGGATGATTTTCTTTGGTGGTGAAGGTGTTTTCGAGGATGGTGTTGTGCTCGGGGAGGTCCTCTTGGCTGTCACTGGTGGTCGAGAAGTGGTAGTGGTCCTCTTCTGGTCTGTATCAGGAATCCTGTTGTTGTTCCCAGGCGGGATCTTTCCAGGTACGGGAGGCTCGATGATCACTCTGGGGATGGCTAAGTATATTCATCAAACAAAAATGTCAAGAGGCACGAAATTTTAATTTTGATCAAAAACATTTTTGTTTGTATTGGATTGTTTTATTGCCGATTACAATCATATTTCATTTTCATTTTTAACATACTGGATTTCAAGTGTTTTGTATATTCATTGTAAAATACAGGTTAGTTTTCCTTTTCCTATTCAAAACCATTGCCAACACAAACTTTTGCACCAGACTATGTGGTACACAGTATATGAGCTTTAAAATACATTTTTCTTAACGTTTACATTGTTGTTAAGTGAGACTTTGAGACATGTTGGTACTTTTAATATATTTTCATTTAATGGCGTCTACACATGAGCTTTAATATGTAATACGATATGGGAAATAATTGAGTATTTTTACTCCATATACAGTCACAGAGAAATATTTATTGATCAAAGATAAGTTTCATATAGAACAGAGCACAGTTAGTGGGCTTGGGAATGTTGTTCATGGTTGACATCCTTCATTACAACATAAATGGAATAAAGGCTGTTACTTAAATAGCAATGTTCCCAAGAGGAGGCTTAACGATGAATCATTTCTCATTGAAAAACAAATGAATCTGACAGTTAAACCTCCTGTTATGGCAATAATTCATTTACTTTTCCTCTGTTTGCACAGAGCAGTGGGCGTTGTACCAATGAGCACATCTTTTTTAAGACCTTCTTATGCAAATGAGGCTACTGAACACTAAACACTGAGCTTGTCTCTCTCTGTCATTTCATGCGACTAAATGACAGGTGGATATTAACTTTAATGTTTAATGTGTTTAGTGTCCTGTGCTATTAGAAATGCATCTTACTTTCTAGTGGATTATGTCCTTACATGTTTTTAATGCCTGACTGAACAATAAAGAGCCAATAAATCCTCTGTACCTTTTTAGTGTGTGAGACCAGAAACCACGGCATAAGTGAAGACTATGTGTGTGAGTGCGCATTGGTGGAGCAGTGTGAATCGGTAAGTCGCTATTTAACTTTCTTACAAAAAAGCAACACCATTATTTTGCCCGAAAAGCTGAAGCTGAATTAACAATAAATGGAGCAGATGATAGACACACACGAGAATAAGAAGGCTCACTCAGTCTACTTCTGAAAATAATATATAATCTCCAGAAATGTAATTAAAATACAATGTGAACGTCTGAAAAATGGAAAAACTATCTGTGCTAACGTGAAAGAACAGTGAAGCTGTATGCTTGTATGCTGAGAAGCTTTCTCAAAACAATCATAGCAAGAAGTGTCTAACCATTCTTCTGAACAAAGTAGCATAGCTACTTCATTTACTTTTACAGCAATGAGTCTTATTAGAGTTGAGCAATGCATTATATCATGACGTCTCATCGATGCCATAATGAGAATGATGTGGGCCAAACTGTTAGACACACATATATGTACACTATATGCCCAAGAATTTGTGGACACCTGACCCTTACAGCCATATGCGGTTCTTCTCCAAACGGTTGCCACAAAGTCTGAAGCACACAGTTGTATAGAATGTATTTGTATGCTGTAGCATTACAATTTCCCTTCACGTGAACAAAGAGGCCCAAACCTGCTCTAGAATGACAACGCCCCTGTGCACAAAGCGAGCTCCATGAAGACATTGTGTGCCAAGATTGGAGTAGAAGAAACTGAGTGTCCTTCCCAAAGCCCTGACCTCAACCCCACTGAACCCCACTGAACACCTTTGGGATGAACTGGAACACCGACTGCACACCAGACCTCCTCACCCAACATCAGTGCCTGACCTCTTGCGCTCTTGTGGCTGAATGAACACAAATCCCCACAGCCACGCTCCAAAATCAACTGGGAAGCCTTCCCAGAAAAGTGGAGGCTGTTATAGCAGCAAAGAGGAAACAACTCAATATTAATGCCCATGGGTTGCGAATAGGATGTTCAATACTCAGGTGTCCACATATTTTTGGCCATAGTGTATGTAAAGGCGGATTTGCAACTGCATTTGTGTTTCAAATATTCAAATCTGTAATTCCCTACACAGAATGTTGTAGCCCCTTTGTTCTCATCCAAAAACACTGAAAACTGTCCTTTTGTGTAATTTGTATTTTAATTGGACAATGTGTGCTTCGTCTATCTAATTTTGGTCTATCTACTTCTCCTCCAAAGGCATTTTGAATGAAAAAAAAAGGATGACTGAGTAAATAACCTTGTCCACATTCATTACACCCACAACTGTATTTCATATTCACCTTCTCAGTCGCTCCTGATGCATTGACGGATGAATGCATGTCATTGAGAGGCTGCATGAATCTACAGTCTGGGCTAGAAAGAAATCAGCCTCAGCTTCACTCGCCATACCATTCTGTGTATGTTTATTATGACCACTGATGGTGCTGTTATGCTCGGCTTCACAAGACATTTGTTAACAGCAAATAAACTGATGTGAATGCTAAAAATAAAATCTCATATTGATGTCATTTTTATCTTTGAAAGACAGAGGAGCTTAGCGCTGCTATACTACCAACCCCTGCATTACAGTGTTTTCACATAGTTCATACAATATTTTCAATAAAAAACACTGTTTCTGTATCATTACCTAACAAATGTAATGATACGGACACTCCAGATATCATGCAGTGTGTCAATGTGACTCATTAAACAACTCTCTTATTAGTGTCACCTTAATGCTAACCCCACCCTGCTCCCCGCTTCCCATCAGCCCATGTTCAATGCACAGTGTATGAAAGCAAGGCTATGTTAAACCTGTCCAGTGCTGACTACCAGCAATCAGTAGCATCCTCTGTTTCTCCTCCCTGACTCTCTAAAAAGTAAAATTACACTAAAGAACATAGGAAGGAGTAATGTTGAATTTTGGATGCTTCAATTAAAGCACTGAATTGCACATTATATGTAAGAAAACACAAGTACAATTGAGCAGGCCTTGTGCCCCAGTTTAAGGCAAGACACTACAGGTACAAATTTTTACAAATCTTTTTTAGATTTTGGGAAAAATTATAACATCTTCTCCTAAATTGTAAAAATAAAATATCAAAACCTAAGTTTAAAAAAGGTTGTTTGCTTGTTTTTGTCCACTCGTGACTTCCATATCCGAAACATAAGAACTTTGATGAAGGTTTTAAACTCCGCCCACTACACCATCACATTGTTATATACCACTAAAAAACTTGTTTCATGATACACAGTATATGCCAATTTATATGTCATTGCGACATACATGCCATGCCACTCCATGTAGAGAATGAAAACACATGGTATTTTTTACAGTTTTTTCCCCCTATGTTCAGAGTTAAAAATCTGCTTTGAGATAACCTGCATTCATGAATGTTCCTTCATAGCTCTAAATAGAAGGATATTGCAATCCCAAAATATTGATTATTGTTAAATTTATGTTAGATTTTAGAAAATGAAATGAAAATGGAATATTTTCTTTATAGGAGTGCATGGTGTTTTCCTAATGTTTGTATGCATTACTCAACAACTATACAAAAATGAAAAACTCAAACATTACATTGAATATTTTTAATACATTTAAAACTATTTAATACTTAACTTTTTGTTTTAATAATTTTATTTTTATTATATGTGAATATATTTGATTATTTGTTTTACACATCAATGTGATGTGTGTCTGACTTTCCTCAAGACTTTTTAATGTAGTTTTTCCCTGTTTGTATGTTTCTTTCTCTATCTGTATATAGATAGAGCTGATAGAGTTGGGAGCATTCACTTCTTATAATTTTTTTTGTTTAAAATCAACAAAATTCAACAATATACCTGTCTGGTTGGGGTAGGAAGTAAAATTGTAGCCAACGCACCAAATATAAACCACATTATACCACAGCGCTGCTAAATTCTTGATTCTGATTGGACAGTACAGTGTTCACATTTTTATAACTTTGTTTTTGTTTTTTTTTTTAATATCAAAAACATATATATTTTGTTGTTTAGGTAGGGACCAATGTAAAATTCCAACCAGTGTGTCGAATAGCTAAGACCACAAAGAGCTGTGTGGTGTACTGAGCTGAGTGGTGGAGCGTTTCCATCTGCTCCATACTCACGTTTGCACTCGTGACCCGTGCTCCCTCGGAAACCGTCCTTGCACTTGCACTTGAAGGAGCCCGGTGTGTTGTAGCAGGTGGAGAATGCGCTACACTGGTGCTGTCCAGTCGAACACTCATCCACATCTGAAAGAATTACACCATCAGTCTGTACCCTCAGAGGCACCGCACGTGCAAGCAAATATAAAACTGTATGCCTAATTAGATTCTAATGCTAATAGGAAACGCACATTTACAGTTGCTTTGGGCAAACAGGCTGAAAAATAATTAGTGCTAATAAGCACTTAAATCTTTATTATAATCAGTAAGTTCCCCAGTGTGGCTTTCTGTCTGACCAGAAGAAAGGACTAGAACTGGATAATTTAAAAGAATAGATGGCAGAAGTGAATGTAATCTTGACAATGGTTTTTCTTATTAATTAGCTCAGAGTAGTAAAACTGTGAATGGTACAGGATAAAATAAGGCCACCTCGAGATACTCAAAATGCTCAAGTACACAGTAAAAATCTGAAGAGTTTACAGTGTTCATTTGTGTCCATCTGGACTTATACAAACACCATAAGTGTTAATTCAACACAGGATGTTGCTGTGTGCTGTCTCCTTTAGGCCATCTGGTTTTTTGGGATCTGCTACACCTCTTCAATCACAAATCACTGCAGCTCTCGGATCAGTTTTTAATACAGTAGCAAAAAGGGTGTTTAAAATAACATGCACTGTTATTCAGAGCTTGTAACTGGTTTACAAATAAAGTGGGAATAAATGAAACTGACTCAACTGTCCCATTGCACTAAATGTAATCAATCAGCCAAGACTACCATGCCTGACATTTTCCTCTTCTGTTTTGCTAGACCTTCAAGGCTAATATAGCTAATGAGGAAACTTTTCTGTATATATGTGCCCACATTTTCATATCCTTCACCTCAAACTAGATTAGATTTCATTAGATTTAAAATTATTAGAATCTTTGAATGTTTGATAAACTATATTCCATATCATGCCTTAAGATAATCTAGTGCTAACCTTCTCTCTATGTAACATAGGAAACATAAAAAGTTTTTTTTATTTTATAGTTGTTTTAAATCATCAAAGATCTGCAACACATTACCATTACACATTACTCTGATAAAAAAAAAAAAAAAAACAGCTAACACATTTTTTTCACTTTAGCTTTATACTAGCCTTCATTTGCCCTGTTATGTTTATATTATTATTATTACATTTATTTATTTATTTATGTATGTATGTATGTATGTATGTATTTATGTATTTATTAATTAAATAGAAGTGATGGTCCAAATTTAAAAGCTAAAAGTCCAAGATGGCAACCCCATGGCGTTAGAGTGTTCAGCTATGTCACTGTGATATAAGCTACATTACACCACAGCACTCAATCCTGATTGGTCAGAAGGTGTCGATTAATTTTCTATGACAGCTCAAACTGCAGTGATGGCTACAAATCAAATTAGAGGTTTATATTCATTTGCTCAGTCTAACACATTAACGTTTCTATAGTAACAGCTAATTCACAGGGACTTGTATGATGGCCACCACATATTCTAAGTAGAATAATAAACTAATTAAAAGTGTCTTGTTATTTAACAAAGAAAAAATGTTGATATGGTGAAGTTTTCTGCAAGGAGATGTTTATTTTACATTTATGGAAGGAGTCTCCAGTGTCAGCTCTTTGGATCAGTCAGAGGAAAAGCTGTAACTTAAAAGTTTTCCACCACAGGAGAGTCTCCATGACGGAGAACTTTGCACTTTGTGGTTTCTAGGTAACATGACAAGTAGCAGCGTTTTTTTTGTTGTTGTTGTTGTTTGTTTGTTTGTTTTGTTATTGTATGATTAACATTAGGGAATGACTGCTTGTAGCTGTTATACAAGTGAACTAATTAGTTTCACAGTTGCTTGAAACTAATTAGTTTCACACAACATTAAAGGTAACTATAAATAGCTAAAAAGTATATTGTGTTGTTCTTTAACAAATAAAGAAAATACATTATAGAATAACAGCATTATAACAGCATGCCCTGTTGTGTTTTATTTCTTATTTAGCCATTCTGGGTGACTTTACTGAAGATCTGAATGTGGTCTGAGGCAGACATTTATGGAAAAGTTCTCTTCAGACTTTCATTACTTGTTAGGTTCTTGTAGCTCAAGTACAAACATGTCTTGTGTACATTTCTTTTTTTTTACTGAACTGTTCCTATAAATCAATATGAAAGCATTTCATAAAAAAATTGTCTCACTTAAAATAACTCCTTTAATATCTTTAGTATCCACTATATGTACTGTATTTGCATGTTCCCTTTGTAATTCTCATGCACGTAGAGTCCACTTATACATATTTAAAATCTCATACATGTTCAATATTTTATGTTTCACAGCAGACCTGTGTTCTTGCGCTTACCTATACACTGGTATTTGCCGTTGATGTACTGCAAGTCGAAGCCATCATGACACTTACAGATGTAACTCCCGAACGTGTTGATGCACTTGCGGAAGCGGGGGCAAACGCCACGGCCTGTGGCGCACTCGTCCACGTCTGAAAAACAAGCCCTTTGCGTCATCTTTTTCGAATGTTTTAATATCCTCCCTCTCATTCTGACTGCTTTAACTTCCCCAGACTGGATGGCTTGGTGGATTATGGACTAATCTCGATAGAAAGCTTCAGAGGATCTGTCTGTGTGGATGGTCAGGAATACATTTTCATCCTTCGTTTTTAAAGAATAGAATTTATGCATAGGGTAATGCAGAATAAACACTGGCCAGGACATTTCACGCATGGGTGTAGAAATGAAGAATGCTGTGTGTGCTGACTCAGTGTGTGTGTGTGTGTGTGTGTGTGTGTAAGAGAGAGAGAGAGAGAGGGGCAACAATGCCTCATCAATCATTCCCGTCCTTATCCAAAACACTCTGTGCTGGAGTTTCAGCTTGCCTGAGCAGCATTTGATTCCATAATCACGCAATTAGGATCATTTCCTTTTACCTCCTCTTTTTTCAGACAAACACATTTGATTGATTGCTTAGTCAGACAAGGAACAAAACACGTCAGATGACGCTATTAGTCATTCTGAAAATCTGCTGTGGAAAAAAAATAGACTTGTGGGAATCGTAAATCAAAAGGCTCTTCATTCACGTTGTCATACAACGGATGCTCTTTTCCAAGGTATGACTGATGCTTGGAGTATTTCCATCCTAGAGAATTCCACAGCTGTAACCTCATTTTATAAGGCAACAACCTAATGATGCAAGGTTACAACTCTGTGGATATGACAACGGCTTCCGGCACCTTTGCCCTCTCGTCTGGTTTGTGTCTCAACATCTCAATGTGTTTCTGCATTGTTGTAGCTGTGTCCCTTGGGCTTGTAAAAGTACTCTCCTAAAATATTACAACACTGGAACACCTGTGCCTCAGAAGCACCATTGATGGCCCCTTTGTGATTGATGGGCTTTTGTTCGAGACACCACCCCTCCTCTGTCGAGGGTGAAACACAGAGGCTGAAAAGTGGACCAGGGGAATAAAATTAAAAAAACGAGGAAGGCCGGGCTGAAAGATTTAGCTCATCCCCTGTTACAGAAGCATATATTTAAAACGTGACACAGGTTAACTGCTACAATTTGTTTCCATTCCCCTCTGTGATTTACTGTTGTGCAGGGAGACACGTTTAAGTGAGGAGGAAAGGACGTGAACTGCTTTAACGTCTCTCCACCTGCGGAAGGGCATTAATATGGCCATTAACGAATGCCACTATGCAATCTCCAAGCACTTGCACTGTAATTAGAGCATCGGAGGAAAAAAAAAGAGCTCATTGTGTGGTTGTCAAGGGCTGCTGCAATACCACAGGAGCAGAGTGCTACAAGAGAATCTGTGTACTTATTTGCAGCTATTTGAATTTCAAACCTCTGTTTGTCATCTTTCACTGGTTCACCGCTAGCACATAAAAAGGCAACAAAAGGCCCCTGCGTTTGATTAGCAAGCTTCAAATCAGAGTTAAAAAGACTCCAAGAGCCAGAGGGAGAAGGAAGCAAAGGCAAAGCCTATCGATGTTGTGCTTCTTTGTACAAGAGTGCTTTTGAATTCAGAGGAAAGTAGCAGAGTTTGTTTGGCTCACAGTGAGCAGCCGTACCCACGCATGTCCTGCCATCTGGGGCGAGCTGTAGGCCGGGAGATGGACACTGGCACCGAACTTCCCCTTTCATCACCTCGCAGCCGTACTGGCAGTTAGCCATACTGCATGTCCGTGCATCTGAGACACACACATAAAACAAGGGAAAGAAAAGAAGGACACATGATTACTGCAGTAAACATTACAAACAGCAAGACTAAGAATATACGGACCAGGACTAGCAGATTCTGTTTAACACACATCAAATGTATTTGGATATTTTTTCTTGACCTTACCTTTCATTAAAGACAAAAAAAAAAAAAGAATTCAATCATTAGTTCAAGCAAAGTTCTTCTTAACTCAAATGTCATGACATGTTTGGTGTTCAAAGTTTGCTTCTTAATTTTGTTCTATAGCAATTAACCTAATGTTACTAGTAGATTTACATATAGCTAGCTTAAAAACTAGCTGAATAAGCCTGTAAACAATGATAAACAATGATAAACAATGATATACAAATCAAATTGGGACTATATTATGAATTAAATCATGTCTAATTTACAGTTCTGTCTTTAGGCCACACCTCCTTTTATCCTTTTGTCCAAAAACAAGCCTGAACTGAGCTCAACATGGCTTGAGGCATGTGTGTGATGTGTGCTAAACTGGTGCTATAAGCTTCCTCTACTTATCTACATTAGTACCAGTGCAAGCCTAAAGACACATTAGCTATATACAGAGAAAAATGTCATTTTACACAATCAAAACACAAAAATCTCATTTGATGCCAAACTGTTCCATTATAAAACCAAACAAATTAAAATAAACACTTTTAATTCACCATTGTTACAATTTCACTTTTAGGATTGGTGTGGTTACAAATAAAAGGTTTGTGTTTTTCCATAGTAAACATGTTTAAGTGTCATCTTTCGATAATGACCATGTTTTCCCCAAGCAGCTAATCTGATTTTAATGCACATGTATTGCATCAAGTCTTAAAACTTAAAAGAACTGGAAAATGTGTGCAAGATTAAGAGAAAATGAAAAAATAATATATGTGGTTTAAAGCCACCGTATCCTTTCTGGAATTGTTTTGTTCAAATAGGCTTTATTGTATAATTACATTTCAAATTTAGATGTTTACAGAAGTTGCTAAACCCCACTGTTATTACAGAATTCACGCATCTTCTCTTTTTTGCATCTAAATCCTTTCAAATCATGAAGCATTAGCAACATTTCAGTATTAAGAAGTGTAGTAACCTGAACAATGGTGGTTAGTATGATGTGCAGTAATGCTTCCGACATGAATAAAAATTAGACACATGAGCATGAATGCAAATATACCGAATGCACAGGTTCATATCAAATGGTATAGAATGGCTGCATCATCATTTGGCTTTCAGAGCTGCCGTCTGAGAGGACTGAACTCTGTAAGTGGGTCTGTCTGACCCTGAGGCAAAAGACTACTGGAGAAGATAACCTCGTATTATTACCTCATCATCTCCAGCAATGCGCTGAGGAAAAAAAAAAACGCTTCATTCTCTACTCCGCACCACTACGAGGTCATCTGTGGGTTCAACCTGCTCTTTCCAAAATAACAGGGAAATAAAATTGCTTATTATGCCTACCAGCCAAATATGAAGAGCTGTGAAAACTTTAGCACGGCTACAAATGGGCTCATTTAGAGCCTAAAAACAGAGCAGTTCTTCAGCAGTCATATAATAACAAAGTACAAGGTGGTAGCATTACACAGGCCAAACGAAATGACTATGTACTCAAACTTTGACAGATAAATATTACTTAGTATTAGACATGTTGGATTTCAAAATTTGACAAAGTGAAGGTTTTTGTGAAGACATCCAGACTTCAGGGGATGACTTAAGCCTTTAAATATCTCTAGATATTAAAAATAATCTACTTGGAATAAAGAAAAGAGCCTGGGAGCATCTCTACACTTTCACTCTTATGAAGAATGCTAAGTTATTATTTTAAAAAAGGCCAGTGGCCATATTGGAGAAATAAAAGAGTCTGAAGAGGCAATTGGTGACAAATTAAAGGAAAAGCTGACATGGTTTGGCTCCACTTGTCCCCTTAGAGAGCAGCATCACTGCAAATCAATCCAAGGTTCTTCTGACTGATCACTTTATCCTATGATGAAACATTTCTATCCAGAAGCGAGTGGTCTCTTTCAGGGTGTTCCTACTCCGTGAGGACTCACTGAATGGTTTGATGAGGATGAAAATTATGTACTGTAAATCATATGCTATGGCCTGATTGAACACCTATGGGAGAATTTGGAACCATGTGTTTGACAGCGCTCTTCACTATCATCATCAAAACATCAACAGGAATATCTTTAGGAAGAATCTAGCTCATTGAAGCTGCTGGCCCACGGTGGCACAACACCCTTCTAATCACTTTAGATTGATTTTTCTTTTAATTTTTTTTTCAACCATCTGTATCTGTTTTAAAAGACAAACAGCAATCTTAATCAAACATCCAAGAGGGTTACCCATTTATGTTGCATATTTCTGAGGGAAAATGGATCCATGCTGTTCTTAATTTGTTGGGGAAATCTTTGATGTCACATCCTATATACCCACATTCATATAACTCATGTTGTCATGAGTTTTAATAAACATCTAAAACTCAAAAAGCCCACTTCTTTAAATCTAATAGCATATCTCATCGTGAACAAGACCCTTAACCATTAATTATCTCCACTTCAAAAACATTTGGAGTGCCTGATGAAGCAAGGATATGAATCATTTAAGACCGAGATCCAGGCCTGCAAGAAAATCTCTCAAAAAAACCCACAACTGATGGTATCTTTAACCTCTGCTTCAAAAAAAACCCCTGCTGCATGCTATGATAAACGCAACGATACGAGCATGCTTGCAGCAGTGCGAGCCATCTGGAAGAAAGAGAAATATTGAACCTTTTCAGTGGTTAACATGAGGCAAGCACAGGCACAGCCTTCTCAACACAGGGAGAATAGCTCAGGGCCAGCTAGAAGAATCAGGATTTACTGGCAGGGTTGAAGTTCACTCTTCTCTCTTTCGCTCTCATTTTCTTTTACTCTTTCATTTTTCAATAAGTCACTGTAAAGCCCTCCACAGGGGCTAAACCATGCCCCAAGCTGATAGGGTGACTGCCAGGGGAAAAAAAAAACTCTCTGGGAAAAAAAAAAAAATGTAATCATAGTAGCTTACAATAGAAAGGGAACAGAACATACAGTGATGGAAAAATTCTTTACACTGCAGAGAAATGGACCTGCAGAAATTCAGAATAATCTGCTATACAATTGAGGCTCTCTGTTCAAATGAAAAAATGTTGAACCTATTACACATTTCTCTTGGTTCCTGGTGGTTATAATGGTTTGTAATTGTTAGTAAGAGTCTTTTGCATTATCCATATGATATATATGACAATCCCAATGGTTCAACAGGTTACTTGAGATTAATTCTAGATTGGTTATTCCTTGAAAATCTATTAAAAGAGGTCAAAACTTTTGGTATAATGATGGCCTAATTGCCTAATGGATTTCAAGAATCCTGTTTGCAAGAAACTAATAAGTTATGTAGACTGAACATTAAGATACAGCAATTCAACATCAAATATCCTCGCTCTGTAGCTGAATCCACTGGAAACCATTAAGACATTTCATAAATCCAGAAATTAAAGGTGACATGATTTTTGAAAAGCTATGGTTACTTCCATTACTTTCTCCAGAATCATGACAGGAGACACACTCCATTTGCACTACTTGTGTAGTAGTAAAGCTTTTGGAAATTGGTTATTCTCATCTCCACATTTTCTTCCTCCAGTTGAGTCAATTTGAGTCTCTAAGAACAGAAGTGTACATTTTTTATTTTTACTGCTGGCCCTTGAGCTTGTTAATTAAGCCGCATTGATGAATTTGCTGGCGAATTTACATGCATCAGACATCTGTGCATGAAGTTAAATCTGTGTAGCGCAAAAACAGCATCTGCTCATTAGGGTTCAGCCTTAGCGCCATGCCATTTCCATCTGCGACAGCAAGCACACATGACTAGTGAATGCACTGATCGGTGGTGGTGTTAGTGCGTGAAAGTGGAGCAACACACCAGCTGGATGGCTGAGGGCTAAATGAGCAAAAGCGAAGCGCGACTCACTTCCGCAGGTCCCGTCAGGCTGAAGCATGTAGCCGTTGAGGCAGTAGCACTTGTAGCTGCCGTACGTGTTCATGCACCTGTGTTTACAGGGTCGAGGCTTCAGGCCACACTCGTTCAGATCTGCAGGAAAGAGAGAGAAAGACGAGTTAAGGCATCCAGACAGAAAACCTTGTGATGTGTGCGTGTGTGGTGTTAGGAGAATCAGCCAGTGGTCACAGTTCAAAGGTCAACCCCCTTACAGCTGTGAGTTTGTGGGAGGGAATGGTGAGGATCTGTGTCTTAACAGGTCCACCTTCAAAAACTCTCTTCCTGGTTATTACCTTCCAATAGAAGTATCACCACCCACACTTAACAGGCCCACCTTCAAAAACTCTCCTCCTGGTTATTACCTTCCAACAGAGGTATTCCATCACCACCCACACTTACATACAGACACTGTGTTTTTCCTCTGACGTCTCTGTGATGCTAAATGCCAGCAACCTCTGGCCTTTTAAAAAATATTATTAGACACTGTGATATGTCGAGTTCAGATTAGATAGATTGCCTGGAGTCTAGCACCTGCCAAAATGCTCGCAAAGCAAACAGAAAAGTCAACAGAGCCCGGAAATTAATCATAGGCCGCCAGCCCGGTGCGTGCATGACAAGAATACAAAGAATTCCAGCCCACGTGCATGGAGGTGAAAAACGATTCCACGCTCAGTCTCGGACTACAGCAAGGGGTCAACAGTGCTTAACTATGTATCACTTTCCTCATCATACTGTAGGTTATAACTGCGGGTTTTCTGTGCATGGAGTCTAATTTACCCCACAGTGAAAGCAGATCCCACTGGCAGGCGTACGAGCAGCTTGAGTGTGGCCCGGTACAGAGAGAATGGCGCCATCTTTAGCTTTGGGTTATTCCTGGAATGCATTCTGTGGCATGGTACGACTGCTACTTTTGACAGGTACCCCCGATTTAAAAAGACAAATGTGCTAATGTTGTTGACTGCATAAACAGCAATTGGCACTAATGTGAGGTCATTGCTGGGGCACTGTCAGTAAAAAAAAAAAAAAAAAATGTTCATCTTACCGTACAGGTGTATTTTTTCTCCTCCAGGTAGATTTACAGTGACAGTTTTAATCATAAACAAGAGGAAAATGTTTTATAATGTTTACGGAAGGAAGCAAAAATGGTGTCAAGATTGTGATTCATACTTTATTAATATGTAAAACTAATTATCAATTACTGATTTCAATGTACACTATATGGCCAAACGTCTGCGGACACCTGACCATCATACCCATATGTGCTTTTTGAACATCACATTCCAGATTCTGTTACAGTAACTGGCACTCTTCTGGGAAGGCTTTCCACTAGATTTTGGAGCGTGGCTGTGGGGATTTGTGCTCATTCAGCCACAAGAGCATTAGTGAAGTCGAGCACTGATGTTGGGTGAGGAGAGCTGGCACACAGGTGGTGCCTCTATGCACTCTGTGCATATATATATATATATATATATATATATATATATATATATATATATATATATATATATATATACCACAGCGCTGGTGAATTCTCAAATCAGGTGTTGATTATTTTTCTATAACAGTAGTGCCAGCTATAATTTAAATGGATGGTTTATCATTTCTATAGTAACAGTTCATTCACAGGGACTTTTATGACAAATGCTCCCCTTAATCTAAGTATAATAATAAACAGATTCTTTTTTTTTTTTAAGTGTTGTTATTTAATAAAGAAAAAGCATTTAATCACTGATATGGTGAAGTTTTCTGTTTAGGAGTCATTTCTGTAACAAGGGTCTCTGGTGTCAGGGACTTTGTAACGGTCAGGAAGTTTTCCAACATGGGAGAGGGGTTTTCTGTTTTCTCGTTCCTGAGTTTTTTTGTCTTATGAACTTCAAGAAAAAAAAAAAGAGGGGCTGATGAGGGAACGACTGTTTATAGCAGCTATGACGTTAGGGGTTACAGGAAGTATCTTGTCTCATTGTCTCATGGATATTCCCCAGCATTAAATGTATCTATAAACTGGTAAAAAGAGTAATGCTTTGTTCATTAATAAATTAAAAATCTCAATCACTGTTTTTTGTAGTTGTTTTTTTAAAAGAAAAGATGTTTTTCTCAGTGTCTTTAGTAGTGAAATAAATGTAACAGTTTCCCATGAATCTGTGTAAAATATGCATATATATATTTATATATATATATATATATATATATATATATATATATATATATATATATATATATATATAAAACCCATGTGAATAGAGTTTTATCAAATAATAATCTATTTGTATGCTGTTATCATTCAGTCTCCACTGTATTTACTTAAAGTAAAAAAAAAAAAACAATGCACAATATGTCAAAATGTTATCTAGGTGTGAGTTTCTAGGCAGCTTTGAATGTCTGCAAGCTGCAGATGCCCTTGAAATGTCAAATATGTTATAACAATAATACTGAGGTCAGGTGAAAACAAGATTTTTTGATCCTACCACCCAATGTTTTTCTGACCCCATGGTATGAGTTTTTTTATTGGTTTTACTATACTTTACTTTCTGCCAAACTTCCTGACAGTTGACAAGCTTTCAAAACTTGCACAATGTCAGACGAGGCAAAATCAGGACAGCAGGCAGAAATCCTCCATCTCACTCTGCACAGAATCATCCGCAATCTTTTCGATCCTGCTTTTTCCAAATAGACTCCAATTATCATGTAATTGAAGGCATAAATTACAGGAGGCTGAACAAGCCAAACCTTCTGTGTAGATAGACAATTCTTGTGGATATCATCAGGGCCATTCAACATCACATACTCATCATTTTATTAGAATCTGGTAATGAAGTGAAATGGAGGCGCAGTTGGCAAATTAATCAGACTACAGGTTAATTAAATGTTATAACTCCATTCAGGAAGTATGGGAATAGTTTATTTTTCAATTATACCCCTGTTACTGTTGAATTCTCGATTGTGACTGATCAGAAGGTGTTGATTAATTTTCTACAACAGCAGCTCTGACAGCAGAGCCGGCTGTAATGCAAATGATTGGTTTATATTAACACACTCGGTCGAATACGTTATTGTTTCTATAGTAACAGCTAATTCATAGGGTCTTTTCTGTCCACATAATCAAAGCCTAATAAATAAATGGATTAAAATTGTGCTGTTTAACAACAAAACCATATTATCATTGATATGAAGTTTTCTGTAAGGAGATTTCTGGAAGGAGTCTCCAGTGTCAGCACTTAGTAACAGTCAGTAAGTGTTCTGCCACAGGAAAGTCATCAGGACTTTGTGCTTTCTGTTTTCTCGGGAAAATGACAAGTTGTGTTTTAGTCTTATTAACTTTAAAAGAGAAAAAAATAGACGGTGGTGAGGGGCAGACTGTTTATCACTGCTATAATTTAAGGGATAAATTGATTTGCGGATATTCCACAACATGAAATGTAACTATAAATGGATAAATTGTATGACACGTTGTTCTTAAGTAAATAAAAATGTCTAAATGTTGATAAATCGCTGTGGTATACGAGGAATAAAACATTTCAGGATGGTGGTATATGAAATTAATCAACTACGGGTGGTAATGGCCCTCTGCATAGTTGATTATTTTCCTTTAACAGCACACCCTGTTGTGTTTAATTCCTTACATGGTAAATAATGGAGGAAGCACATGTATCATCGTTATTTGGAACTTGAGTACATACGCAATTTGAACTCACTAGTGTGGCATTTTCTGTATGGCAAGATACCAAAAACCATGTGCACACATAGAAAAATGTTCTTTTAACCTTCATGCACTGTGCTACACCCCAGTTTACACTTTTCCCCTTTGGCTTTTTTCATTTCTCTTTCTTCCATTTCTGTGATATTCTCGGCATCAGTAGGAACACTCAGCCAAACTTCTCTTCTCAAACTGAGCCTCCAAATCTGTATTACAAATACATACTGCTAAGAGGGGAAAGAAAAGAGTTTTCCTTTTTTTTTAACAGAGACTCAGCTGGTTCTTTCTTGCCTCTGGGAAAAAAAAGCCTGAAAACAGCAAAATTTAAATGTCACGAATGTGGATTACTGGAACGGCCATCCAGTGTCAGAGCTGGGGGTTACACACATGCGGGAACAAATGAGAAAGAGCATGAAGCAGAAAGGTCTGCTGTGGAGAAGAAGAAAATAGAGGAGGGGAGGAGAAACAAAGATGGGGAGAGGGATAGAGGAGAACAAGAAGGAGATGGAAAGAGCAGGGAAGATTAAACCAACATTACATTACGAGGCACAGAGCCTTTCACTGCAAATGGTGTGTGAAGAATCTCAACTCACTGATGAATAAAAGGATTTAGAGACAATAAGACAGAGATAGAGAGAAAGAGAAGGAGGGATGGAGGGAGATATTTACAGTATTCTTGTTTTATATTTATATATTTGGTATTTGGAAATTATTTGGAAAAAGTATTGAACATGAACAGCTACCACATGCAAATTCAGTGCTTGGCATCAACTCCAGACTTTTTATCTCCTTAATTTTCATGAAATATGGATGAAACCTGGCCATGAAACTGCTTATCAGTCAACTGTCCCATTACTTTTGACTCTGTAAAAAAAAGGCTGTAATTCCAAAACAATTAATGTAATATTTTTGTTAAACCTCTTGAATTAAAGCTGAAAGTCTACGCTTCAGTCACATCTTGATTGCTTCATTTCAACTCCATTGTAGTGGTGTACAGAGGCAGAATTACTTATGGACTGGATGATGATAGATAGATAGATAGATAGATAGAATATACTATAGACATTTTGAAAAATAAATAAGGAATAAAACATGCTATTATAGGAAAATCACCAACAACGGAGTGTGGTGCAGCTCAAAGCGAAGTTACTCTTACCCCTTTATTCCTCTTAAATATGAACAATTACCCCATACATGTCATATTTATATCCATTTATAATTACATTTAATGTTATGGAACATCTGTGAAACAAGTTCCTTCCTGTTATCACTTACATTATAGCAGCTATAAACAGTCATTCCATCACCAGCCTCTCTTTTTAATCTCTCCCATAAAATTAACAAAATAAGAAAAATGCAGCTTGTCATGTTACTAAAAAAATGATAAAGCATGAACTCTTCTGTCCTGAATACCTTTCTGTGTTGGAAAACCTTTTACAAACCGCTGACCCTGGAGACTCCTTCAGTTAATGTTAAATATACATCTACTCACAGAAAACTTCACCATGAATGATTACATACTTAAATTTGTTAAATAACTGAGTTTAACTCTCTTTAAAATCCATTTATTATTAGTCTTAGATTATGTGGAGTGTAGATGAGTTTTCACCATAGAAACGATATCATATTAGAACAAGCGCCTTGATATAAACCTGTCTTGCAGCCAGAACTACTGTCAGAGCTGTTAAAGAAAAAATTAATCAACACCTTCTGATCAATCAGATTTGAGAATTCAAAAGCATTGTGTGACTAATACTGTAGACTGTCACTGAAAGACTTTTGAATATTTAAATACTCTATAATGAGGAAAGCTAAGAAATGAATAGGTACATCAATTTTTTTAATGATGACTGATCACTCTAATTTGGCTCTAGCACAACACAACCTTTATTTCTCCTACAATTTAATCTATATCTTCTACATATTCCCTAGCTCTTATATCTGCCTACATCCATATTTTATTTTGTTTAATGAATTAAACCTCCAAGTGTACCTTCATTTAATAAAGCACCATTAGGGTCAATTTAGAAAACGAGACTGAGTTTTAAACACAAAGATTTATGTTTTTACTGGAATACTTGTTTTCTTTTTTAAAAGAAGAGTTTGTTATTTTCAGAGCCCAATGCTTCCTGTATTGTAAAGTTAAGATAATCTTAACTGATAGAGAGAGAAAGAGAGAGAGAGAAAGAAAGGAAGTACAATGCGATGCTCATTCTAGCATTTAATAATGATCTTTGTATTATAATTGCTTTTGGGAAACGCAGCCTGCAACCATCTACAAACTGCTCCTTTAAGTGCCTTTAAACTATAATACTCCATGTTTTGGCTGACTGTGTCAGTCTCTCACATTGCATGTGACAGTAAGCAACACACAAGACACAGTGTCACATTTGAAGAGTTCAGCAGTAACACTCGTGCTCATAGAGGAGTTTGAGAAAGACTGGGAGAAGAAAAGCAGAGAGACAGAGAGAGAGGGGAGATGAAAGAGTTGGTGTGGGAGAGAGCAGTAGGCCAAGCTCTTGGGTGCTCTGAGATGAAAGATGGTCTGGTTCACAAGTTCACTGTGCTGGGAATCAAGAAAGACTTGCAGTCTCTCTGTGTGTGTGTGTGTGTGTGTGTGTGTGTGTGTGTGTGTGTGTGTGTGAGTGAGAGAGAGAGAGAGAGAGGAGAGAGAGAGAGTGAACATGGTGCCATAGCACAGCTTCTCAAGAGAGAGAATGAGAGAGCGAGAGTGTGAGAGAGAGAGAGAGCGAGGGAGACAGAGAGAGAGATATAGAAAGGCAAATAGACAGATAGGGAGAGGGAGAGAGAAAGAGACTGAGTGACAGACAGATAGAGAAAGACAGACAGACATAGAGAAACAGAGGGAGACAGAGAGAGAGGGGGAGAAAGGCAGGGAGCCAGAGGGAGAGGCAAACAGACTGAGAGACAGAAAGAGAGAGGGAGACAGAGAGTGAAGCAGAGAGAAAAAAACAGAGAGAGAGAGACAGAGAGAGATATACAGACAGACAGACAGACAGAGACTCAGAGAGAGGGGGAGACATAGAGAGAGGGGGAAAGAGGGTGGGGGGAGGGTAGAGACAAAGGAGCAGATAGACAGCGAGAGATAGAGTGAGAGAGGGACATAGAAAGAGACAGACAGACAGACAGACAAACAGACAGACAGACAGACAGACAGATAGATAGATAGATAGATAGATAGAGAGATGGCATGCTCGGCTTTCAGCATGTCATTCCGGCCATGCCCATCCAGGCTCTGGGATCTACTACAGGAAGAAAGGTGAGGGAAAGAGGAGGTATTCACTATGCTTTGGCTGAACGGACTGCGCCATGCTGGTGGTGTGCGGGGCAGAAGGGTGAAAAAAGGAATCGCCCAATGACCATCAGATTAGCTCACCCGCCGAAGGCACCCCCACCGCCGGATGGTCCATGGGAACAAATAGAGGGGGGAGACTGTCCCAGATTGGGGGGTTTACATAGTCCTGCTGTTCTGCTAACAGGTTAAAGAGAGAAAGGGAACACAGACAACACAGCACACAGGATCACGTCAGTACACATCTCCAGCAGATTCCACACCTTTAACCAGTCCACATTCCTGCAGAGGACAAGAATGACATTATGCACTAAAGAGGATTATCCATGTGTGATTTGGCTTTAAAAAAAATGCCAAATTCCTGTGCTATGGAGATTGAACAGAGTCGGAGTGAGGGAGTGAGTCAGTGAGCAAGTGAGGCGTGTCTCTCGGCCTCCAGCTGCTTCCTCTGAACAAAAGTGAGCGTGGATTCAGTGTCACAACATGTCAACAGTCATGTCCAAATCCGTCCTCCTCGTCCTCCTCCTTATTGTTAGCAGGCACATTGGGTGGGAGACATGAAAATGCTTGGAAGGGTTTGAAGGGTTTGAGAGGTTTGCGTGCTTGCCCCACCTTTGTAGCGCGACAAAAATGGAATCTTATAACTCAGCTGCGCTGTTTTTAATCCTAGTCAGCATTCCTAAACGCTCAAGCCGATGGAGCCAGGGAACAAATGAAAGCATGTTGTGGTGTAACTGAACAATGCAGCTGTGTTATGGCTAATTATATGATGACATGTAAAGCCTGTCCCATAATCCACTCAGCTTCATTTCGCTTTCAAGTTATAAATATCACAGAAAAACAGCCAGTCTGCCGTATGTGGTTTGTGCAAAACATGGACCATTATCCCACATTAAACAGTCGGATGGGAGACTTTGTTGACTTTAGACTGTACGCCCGCTTATCAGCTAAAGCTGGAGCCAGAGAACTGATTGCATATATGAGCTATCATTCTGATAATAGAAACACTCATGGAGATGTGAATAGAGTGCTCGCCACCATCTGTTAACAAGATAATATACAAAGAGGAAAATGTAAGCACACTTGCCCTCAGATGGGCTCATAATACATTCCTTACTGAGAGCGCTCGCAGCAGGTGAGCTGATTCTCATTTACAAAGTCGCCTACAGCAAATAATCATCTTATTAAAACGATCTGATCCGCTCCGAGTGAAGCGCGGCCCGGTGCCATTGCGTCTAAATGGATTAGCGCTTTAATCGGTTTATTTGCATTTCCTCACGCATCTGCCTCACATCAGCAGTATGACAGGTTGCAAAGTTATGATGAGCGACTGTGGCTCTTTACACAAAATGGGGATCAAGAGAGGTTAATGCTAATAAGGCTTTAATTGGAATTTAGTCCAAAAGCCAGATTCAGGTCACTGATTGGGCTGCAGCGTTTAGTATTGCTCAATTAGCATTGATTCATTCATTCTGATGGACTTAACAGACACTAACTGCGCAGGTATCCATTTAGCAGGTTTATGCATATTTTTAATGTGCAGTTAACTAATTACATTGTTTCTAATGCTCTTAAGATATGTTTTGTTGTTGTTGTTGTTGTTGTTTGAAGAGCCCCTGAAGTCATTTGGATGGCTAATTCTGGTTATATAGTTTGAGAGTGTGTGAGTGTTTGGGTTAAATCTGTTAACATACTAAAAAAGTTTCATTTTCAATTTAAAACAAAGAATTTC
The DNA here is from genome assembly GCF_027358585.1 of Pangasianodon hypophthalmus. Classification (NCBI taxonomy): domain Eukaryota; kingdom Metazoa; phylum Chordata; class Actinopteri; order Siluriformes; family Pangasiidae; genus Pangasianodon; species Pangasianodon hypophthalmus. The sequence goes on from NC_069712.1 coordinate 7,290,750, forward strand.
TTAGTACTTAGTACATAGTATTTAAGTACTTTAGTACTTAAAAGAATCACAAAATAATCTCATTAGCTTCCACCCATCTTTTAAGCCTGTGTAGTTTGCTAGTTAGCAGGCTAACTTACCTACTGTTAGCAGTGAACAAAAGTACGAGGTGCTAAGGTGACATGGCGGTTATTTTTTTAATAAGCCATGGCCATAAATGAATATATTGAAGAAATTAATTTCAAAGATATACTTTGTGACAACACTCATGGCCACTACAGTATTTTAAAATGAGAGAGAGATAATATTACACTTTACTTCAATCTTGGAATGTCGCATCAAGAGTTACTGAAGTCACTGGCATTGCGACATGGATATATCATTAGCCTGCGTCATGTTAAACAAATTCTCTAAGCGATTATAGACTTTGTCTCTCATTCCTGCTAAATAATTAACTGGAGGCCACGTATTAAATATGATATAACATTGTGTGCCATGACCAAGCCTCCAAAATGTTAACTCACGGCCTCAATATCAACATCAATTTGTGGCCACACCTTATTAGAAAATAACCAGAATGTCAACTCAGTATAAAATAATTTTCACTGTATTTATACTGGAATTTTGTACAGATTTGCCTACTGAAAAATAATTAGCTAAGAATATGACAATGTAAATCTCACTCATGTTGACCCGTGAGCTAGTTTTGCTAGTAGTTAACTAACCAGTTAGCGCCTGGGATGGGCGGAGTTGTTGGAGGAGTATCATAGATAATATTTTTATGGGGATAAACAAATTTCTATGGCATTTCTGTATTTTCTGGGGCTATTATTATTTTCTGTTAATGGTTTAAAATAATGTACTCATAGGGTACTTTAAGTTCAATCTTAAACAAATGTCTTGAGTGAACAATAAAACTGAGTTTAATTTAATGTAAAGAAAAAAAATTCTTATTAATATCCTCTGTGCATATACAGTATGTAGACATTTTTCTTTGTAACAGCCTCAGTCATTAAAGTGCTTGAGGGCTATCTAGAAATCAACACTGTCAAGTGCATTGGGACTGGTGTTTGGTCAGTGTACACACACATTACAGGGACAGATGGGGTGAAGGAGGTCAACACACTGGCTTTAGTTACACATTTGGAATTTTCACGCCGAAGCTGTTTGTAAACCACTTCGCTTGATTTGACTATGAAACCAAGCAACCTGTTTAATCAGTAACTCTGGACTGTGCAAGACTCCAACTCACACAATAAAGCTGCACAATAACGGCTAAAATAGTAATCAAGATTAGCTTTGTCAATATTGAAATCATGGTAAATTACTCAATTATTGAGCCAGTTGAAGCAAATCATCAGCTCCGCCTCTCTACGTCTCTCCGTCAGAGCAATAATTTCATCATTATTTTAAATTAAGCGGCTTTTCTTTTACATTTGAAAATCAAAATAAGGATGCTACTTAAAAGTCACATTAATTAAGTTCACTATTTTAATTTGCAATACAAAAATAATTCCTATACAAAAATTAACAAGCTAAGAATGAATAATTATCATAATAATTAATAATTTAATAAATATGCTAACGTGGTATGTGATCATTGCATTCCTAAGTCTATCCTTCTTTGGCTTGTATTCATTAGTATTGTGTGTGACTAAATGAAGATGCCTTCATGCCTCAACGTGTTTTGGAAGCAGAGACTAGAAAATAATCAGAGCTTGCTCAGAGTGGTCATACAGTTAAAGCATAGAGTTGAGTGCAAAGCTTTGCATCCTCCATGGCTTTTGAATTAAAAAAAAAAATGTATAATTTATCTTCAGAAAAGGGGATCTTTATTTCATATGCAGAAAAGGAAGTTCAATCTTCCAAACTGATGTTTTTTAAAATTATTTTATTATTATTATTATTAATAATATGTAATCATAAACTATTTGACCAAATTTAGTACATGGTTATGCAAGATCTGTGAAACCTAACTCCCTAAGAGCTGTATTCAGCGTCGGTGACTTAAGTTCAAAAGTTACGTTAATATTCAAGCAAAGGAAAAAAAATCGCATTCAGAGTTGTGTTATGCAGATACTATTAATTAATTAATAGTGTCATATTTATGTATTTAATTCTGGTCTCCAGTGGCATTCTATATTTTTTAGTGTATTTACAGACCAAAGCATAACATTTCAGTGTGACATATTATGATTATAACTGTCAGTCAGCAGCGTCAGACTTAAAACTCAAGCCAATATTACACAAGAAGAATGGGCTTAAGTCCAAGTTTAGAATTGTGCATAACTGAGATATGCCTCTGTTTTTGGCAAATCCTACACGACTGTCTGTGTAGTGCTAAAATCCCTAGTTACATCTGAGGCCTGAATATGAAAAAGTATTAACTCCTTACTATGTGCACGTAACCCAACCCTGAATACGGCTTTAAATGAGCAGTTATATTAAACGAAATTTCTTCACGTTGTCTTAAGAGAGGCAAATGTTTACACTTAACTGTATAAATGGAGACTTCATAATACACACCCAAGTCAATACAATAAATCAGGACATATAATCCAACTAGCTAGAAAATCTCAGTCCATCATGCTTAGTTTATTGACAAAGCCACAATTAGTTGTGCAGCACTATTTTATACACGTCGCTCTTGAATTAGTTACACAGTAATATGTACTGTAACATGACTATCTTGTCTATTTAGGTGAAGAGATCATTTCCGTCTCCTCTGCTCGGTGTTTGCCATGACCACTGCCCTAACAATGAACCGACACGAAACTGCGTCAGGCTGGAAGGCGAGATCACTCAGTTCCACATTCCTGAGGGGTTTTGTTTTCCTCCTTCTTCCCTCCCTTTTAATTACACGTTCTCCCATTGCTCTCCTAGGGCAGTAGTTTCACTCCTCAAATCTCAAAAGCCGTCTCCTCTCCGGGTGGACGTACTGTTTTAAACCAAAGGTTATCTGCAATGCTACGTCCTGATGTTAAAAGCACTTACCGTGCAATTACTTTGAAGCGCTATCTTTATTCATTGCTGAGTTATCTGAGGCCAGTGGTTGAGATTGTATCGCTTAAAGGCTGAGGAAGTTTAGACATTATTGCTTCTCCATTCTGCTGAATAAGGCCTTTTATTTCGTACACAGCAAAAAAATGCAGTGAGTGACAGTTGTGTGCAAACTGAGACATATTGGCCCACTGAGACACGATGGTCTGAAATGAAAAAAAACTGGAACAGGAAAGAATACAAAATGTCGTATTGGGAATTATTATAATCAGAATAAAAAATGCACTACATCTGGGCAAATTACTGAGTGACATGTTTTTCTCTTGTTGCCATCTGTGGTGTACTGTGTGTATGTGTGTGTGCATGTGTGTGTGCATGTGTGTGTGTGTGTGCGCGTGCAAATTAACATAACATAGTGTGTTTTCTTAGTGATAAAGCTGAAAGCACTTACCTTGATTGCAGGTCTTTCCCGTAAAACCAGGGTGACACTTGCACTTGTTGGGTCCGATACAGTCTCCGTGCTTGCATCCGTGCTGACACAGAGCTGTAGAGATTCCCATACAGGCGACACAACCGTCAGTTATATTCAACAGCAAATGTCAAATTTCACACATACAGTAATATTCTAATTCATTAAATCAGCACAGCATTAAACAGGTTTATGCATTAAAGATTAACACCATTCAAACAAACTGATATAGGAAAAGGAACTTTAGTGGAAATTTAAGTGAGGTAAAAAGGTAGAACCATTTCAGGATCAAACAAACGAGACATTCTGCATCCGATGCTGTTTATTCCTAATATATTTTAAGATAAAGTTCTGAATAATAAGCCTGGACTTGTAATATGTAAGTGTTAAAACACTTGGAGATGTGCTGTTATAGGAAAATAATCACTGACAGGGTGGTACAATGTTGCCTGATGCGAAGCGGAGTTACTGTTACCACCCAGAAGCTGATTATTTTCCTGTAACATACATCCTGAAGTGTTTTCTTCTTCTTACACCACAGCAATTTTCCACGATTACAATTCTAATTAATTAAAGATTAATATCCATTTATAGTTAGATTGAATGTTGTGGAACATTTGTGAAACAAACTGTTCTTTGGAAGAATAGTCCATTACTAGTAATTCTATCATCATGTGTTTTTAAAAAAATAACATTACTAAAAGTATAAATAATTCCCTTGGCGTATAGACTATATAAGAACTACTTGAAAATGTGCCCTACTTGAGAAATTACACCTTGATAAATTCACTAACTCGTATAATTTGCCCTGTACTGTTTTTCTTTAGGCTTGGGGCCATACTCAGTGCACACTATTCTGCACTTCAACTTCACGACTCATTTCATCTAACATTTGGATTGGGACACAGCCCAGCCCAGAGCTGTACCTGGGGAAATAAAGCTCCTCAGCTTCTCAAATCTGAAAACAGTGGCATAATGCAAATTTCAGGCACTGCTGCCTCTGAGTCAGTATATTAAGATATATAGAGTGAGCGGTGTTGTTTGCCTTGCCAGTCACCATACAATTTTCTTTTCAATCAAGGAGCCGTGAGCCGCAGTGAGCTGTTTCGTTTTCAAAGCCCTGTTCGCATGGCAGCTTCCAGCCAAGTCGGACTAATTTCCATTAAAAGCTTCATTAAGTCTGTTATAATACTGTCCTCTGAAAGGCATTAATTATGCCCAGTGTGGGGACGAAGAGACAGACAGTGGGGACAATAAGGGACAGGGATGTCAGACCTCCATCTGCCCACACACACACACACACACACACACACACACAATCACACATACACAGCAAGCAAAGATAGCTGTCTGAATAAGCAGACGAGGGAACATCCTCACAGTGCCGTTCTGTCAATGAATTCAGCGCCGGATCCGAACACAAACAACACTCCTGATAACACCAAAGCCAGCAATAACCACGGCCAAGATCCATCTATTCAGTGTTTTTGGATTCGAATGACACTGTATATAAATAATAGCTGCCAAGCACAGGGAAGGGGTGATATATATATATATATTTTTAATGCACCAAATTAACACTGTATATAAATAATATATTTTATATATTTTTTATTTTATATATATATATATATTTTATGCACCAAATTAACAAACCTAACTACTAGATTTTATTGTATTATTTATTAGCTTTTTGTGCTGTCGTATAAATTATGAAGTTAGTTTGCCTTTATACTTTTGAAAATTGAAAAGCAACAATTAAAAGCACTGATAAACTACAAGGTAATAATACAGCACTATCACAGCAGGACAACACTCCATAAAATCAAACTGGCAATAAACGTAACAAATACAATAAGCTATAAAAATATTGTATGTGGTCTGCATATTGATTAGTCTGTCCTGCTTTCAAGTGCCATATCAAACCTGTAGTGGAAGAGTTCTTGGATGAAACAGGGTTTGTTTCCTGTTATAAATATCCTGTTACCTGTTATAAATCCTGTTTCCTGTTACGTTATAAATCCTGTTTCCTGTTACAAATATTCATTTTAACTCGAAAATCCCAAAGTGCCACTGAAAATTTTCGGTGGACGAAATTTTGTTGCTGGGATTTATCACAATATCAAATATTTTATCACCAGATCACCCAGCAGATACACGCGGGATGGGATGCCAGTCCATCGCAGTAAACCATTCACAGCAAGGGGCAGTTTAGTGCAGCCAATCTGCCTACTGGTGCGAGGAAACTGGAAAAACCAGAGGAAACCCATGCAGACACAGGAAAACAGAAACTCCACTCAGACCGAAACCTGAGTTCAGGATTGAACCAGGGACCCTTGAGCTATGAGACAGCAATGATACGCTGCCACCTTGAGTGACTGCTGCTATGTAATTATTTGGTCAGTGATTAAGAGACAAAACCCAAGCTTTTGTGAGTGCGCTTTGGAAATGAAAGCACTGAACACGACATCTGCGGCATGTTCAAAAGCACTTGTCCAACCTCTAAGCGCAGGTAGATAAGAATAACCCTGTCTCATTTCACCTTAGCAATCACAACACAACCTTTACTTCACTTTTAATCTGCAGTGTGAAAGTCACCTGATGATCAAACCTTTCTTGAGTTAAATCACAGGGCCTAAATTTGTAATAGAGCCAAACGCAGTGAGCGGTTGAGCTTTGACATTGAGACGTTATCCAGGTCGCTGATTTATCTGGTCCGACAGTCAGCTATCAAACCCGACGAAATCATGGATTAGTCTGGAGGATGTGCCGCCTGATCATGAGATGAGGTTATATTTGTAAGCACTGGAGCGGCAGAAAGAGCTTATGGAATGAGCCATGAGTAAGGGGAAACCTATCCTCTATGCTTGGCTCAGAAAAAAGTCGGCTCTTGGCACGCACACGCCTCAGGCAAACTGTGCCAAGGAAAATACCCCGTATTGACTAACCACATCAAAACCTGCCAGCGTCCCTGCAAGTGCCTTACATACTTTCTGAAGCTTTATTACCCAAGTAACTGGGGTAACAGTTTACTTCATCCATGGATCATAAGACTGACTTAACCTTGTCATGAAAGAGGTCATATACTGAGTTGCTATGGCAGTTTATGTCCAGTGATATCAGTGCATAAGCACTAGATAAAATGCTAGACAAAAACAAGAAAAATAAATGACTGATTTTTGTTGAACAGAATTATTTATAAGGTACAGTATGTGCAAATTTTTTAAATGAAAGGGTCAAGAACAGAGCCAGGAGATGTAACCCTCCGAGATGTAACTACAGCAACAATTGTATTAGAGTAGCCTATTGAGATGTGAGAAGGTTTGCTAAGCATAACAACAAAGACTTGCTATTTCAGCAATGAGGAAGTAAATATCTACAAAGCCTGTTTCTTAAATGCGTAACTAGCCAACAATGGGTCTTCAATGTGTCTTTACGTCCACCTCATTCATTACAGTACAATACAGAATTATTGGCACCCTTCGTATTAAATGAGTAAGATACAGAATAGCACATACAATGAGTAATGTTTTTAACTTAACCACATTGGAAAGGTAGATAGATTAATTTAAAAAAAAAATTTTCTGCCACTGCCTTCCTTAAATAGTGCAATGCATTCTGCAAAAGACTATTACCAAAATTATTGACACACCATACAATTGATATTTGATGAATAACAGCACTGTGATAATAAGGTCGTGTGTCCAGTTCCTGTCAAATGTTAAACTCTTCTAGACAACCATGTGTCTCATTTATGTTAAAAACAACTTTGGTTTTCTTATAGTGATGGATGATAAAACGAATTTTATACATGTATAACATCTTCGCCAAATATATTTATCGAAAGAGTTGATGCACTAACTACTTGGCAAATGTTTTTGGAAACTGAATGCCATTTAAAAAAGATTTTTTTCCAAGCATGATAATTTGTTAAATTATTTTAAACATTTATTGGATTTATAACATTTTTTGAGAGAAAATTCTATATATTTTGATAAAAATAAATATAGTTTTTGTTAAGGGAGAGGTAACTCTCTGAATGTTTCTTTGGACAATTCAAATCATTGTGTGTAATATACATTTTATACAACCTTAATAATTCTCTTAAAGGGTGCCAATAATTCTGGAGTGAACTGTATTCCTGTCATTATTAGGACATTCTGTTGAGCTTTTTATTATTATTATTATTGTTATTATTGTTATTATTATTATATCTCATGCTAAACTCAACAGTGGTCACCTGGTCAGCATCCATGCTATCACAAATGTCATAACAAGCCCTTTATGATGCTGCTACAGACTTAGAAATGTCATGATAAAGTGCATCACCTTTTATGAGCAAATATGTCACATTTCTTATGGGATCAGATCAGATAACTTATTTCGTTATGCATTATGGTATTTACAATAAGCAAATGTCATAACGTATCATAAGTTGTGTAATAAACCTCACTAAGCAAAACATGACACTGTGGTTAGACAATTAGACACAAACTGTCAAGACAATTCATAACAATGACACTTTTATGATATAATTACATGCAGGATTAAAGTAGAGTGTTATCACAACTTACAATGTGACAACTGTAACCAGTCGGATGTCACTGTAACAGAATTCTGACAAACAACCAAAAATGCTAAAAAATTCACCTTGTAAAGGGTTTGATGACTGTGTTATAGGTAGAAAAATTACATTTTGGTTTGAATTTCATCAGAATTCAGAATTCTGCCACACATATACAGTCAAAGCATACATAATAATCAAGAGTCTTGTTCAAAAGGTCACTCTATTAAAGTCCTGAGATTTGATCACAACCCTTAAATCACTAGGTCAGAACATTAACCACTGCCTCAGACTGCCTCGTACCCTAAACACTCTCCTGAGGAGCTTTGAAACATGACAGCAACATAAATCAAGACGAATGAATATGACTAAAACGTCATCTCCAAATTATTCCTGGTAAATACAGCTCACATACAGAGAAGACCAACATTTAACAACACTCAGCAGCTCAGTGAGAATTAATGTCTCTGCTATGATGTAAATTAAATAAATGACAGAGAAAAAAACAGAATGAACAGTGTGTGAGATAAAGAAAATGAGTCAAAGGTAACCAGGTGTGCACAGTTCTACTCTACATTTGCATTCTTGTGGTTATGGTCATGTGGCATTAATAAAATGAAGCTGAAATATTATTAGACTGTTACTATGTTTGCACTGCTTGAAGTAAGCCTTGGTATTCATTCATATTTTTTTTGACAGGATAGCATTTAAATCTATTCAAATAGCAATCAAATAGCAAGAACACTTTGGAAACTACCTTCATAAAGACTTCATAACACAAGTAAGTATTAAATAGCAGATGTACAGTATATATAGGGAAAAATAATGCATGAGGGAAAAAATGAACAGCTTACATAAGGGATGTATAATGCATGTTGTATAAGGTTAAAGTGTTTTATATTGATGCATGAAAATTAAAGGGCTTCATAACAGTTATGAGCATTAAATAACATGTTAAACTATGCTCAAGAAAGTCTAAGCAGGTTTTTCCTGGGTATTCTAAAGAAGACGTAAAATGTTTTTTAAACTAAATGGAAATGTATTGATACAGGAGAACATAAGCACTTCATAACAGAGTCATAAGCAGTGAATAAAATATTTATACTGTAGAATAATGCATTATAATAAATGAATAGCACGTGTCAGAATCTGCAAGATGATGAAATGTTTCATTAGGATAAAATAGGGACTTCATAACACACTCATAAGAATTGATTAACAATTAAAAAGCAAAACATTTATAATCATTACATTATCACTACAACAAAACTCATATACTATAACACATACGTAAGATTTGTTTTTGATATTTATATCATGCTTGTTTTTTTCCACACTTAAGCCACAGTCATGACATTTACTCTATTTATAACATTGCTATGAAGCATTATAACTAATATATGCCAGCTCAAGTACAATCAAATAACTTGTCAAAGATATTTATTTACTGATGTGTTATTCTTTATATTGTTCAATGCTTATGCTTGTGTTATGAATTCATTATCTAAACAGCCTTCTAATTTCCATCCACTTGCAGGAGAGCTCATAAAGAATAGACATTGTTGTTTTGGACAGTATCCCACTCCTCAAGCACAGCAGTGCAAACAGAGGCTGCAGCAGCAGGTGGGAAATATTCACAGGAAATCAGCATGTGCACTGAGCATGAGTGAGAGCTATAAATAAACAGGAAGTGAGGATCCAGAGGACGGGCTCCTCACAAACACACTAGCAGAGATGACTGCAAAAGGGAACGTATGATGCTAACCTTTGGCCTGGCACCTTATCCCGATTACCCTGTTGGTTAAGGCGTAGAGAGCTGCAAAACAAACGGCCAAAAAAAAGGAAAAAAAAGACGAGGGAGGGGAAGACAAGCTGAAAACATTACATGGGAGCCATGCCGTGAAGGACATGCATTCTTTACAGCACATATACAATGCATAAAATGCATACAAACACACATACCCACACACATACACACACATACATGCCGTCTCTCACATTTCATTTGGTGCAAGAGCAAGAACGTTAGGTACGCAGTGCAGAGAGAACGGCTTCATTATGGGATTAAAAAGGGTCCTTGAGCCTTGATAACCAAAGCACCTCATTAAAATGTACAAATCCTGCCACGCACAAATATATTGAGCCAAGAAACGTAAGCACATTCTGTACGGCCTGAGACTCAGAGTATTGGAGTACAACAGTGAAACCCAAATCAGTGCCAGAACACAATGAGACTGCAACGAACCATCACCGAGATACGTAATGTCTCCTAGCATTTTACTGTTTATTATGCTTTTGGTTTAAATAAAGGTATTATTTTTCAGCACAGTGTATTTCCACATTATATGCCACTTGAATGAGGCCATACAGAAAAAAACACAAGCATACACAATGTGTTCCTGAGGGAAATCATTGAAGATTCTCTGACCATATTAACGCATTGAAATTAGTGCCTTAGAACACTGGCTCTCAAAATGGGATCCGGTGACCACCAGGGGTGCGTGAAGCATGAGCAAAGGGTCAAAGACTTTCTAATTTTGTTACAGTGGTGACCCATCATTATGAAAGCTGTTATAATTATTGACTTATTTTAGTCGTTAGCGTATTAGACTGGCCACTTGAACTGATGGGTTTAATCCAAACCTCAAAAACTCAAAAACAAGTCACCTATAATTTATGTCACTTGGATGTCACAAATGTGTTCTGGAGGTGGAATGGTCATGAATAAAAAAAGGCTCTAATAAATACTCTTGCACCTCCTGGGTTGAGGGCTCGATTCCTGCCTCCACCCTGTGTGCACAGAGTTTGCATGTTCTCCCCATGCTTCAGGGGTTTCCTCCGGGTACTCTGGTTTCCTCCCCAAATCCAAAGACACGTGTTGTAGGCTGATTGGCATTTCCAAATTGTCTGTAGTGTGTGAATGGGTGTGTGAATGTGTGTGTGATTCTGCCAGGCGATGGGTTGGCACCCCGTCCAGGGTGTCCCCCGCACTGTGCCCCATAATCCTTTGTAGGATAAGCGGTACAGAGAATGGATGGATGGATGGAGTCCCTGGGTGCAACAAATTTGAGAAGTTCATTGTGTACAATTCAACCTAGTGTCACAGAGAAAACATTCACACACAACATATCTACAGCACATTCTATATTGTTGATATTCAACGTAAACTTTCACTCACGTGCGTTGTATACTACGTCCTGCACCAACGTATTTAAACCAAACGAACCTCTACCACTACGTTATTTGAATAAGATCGATATATAATAAATATTTCTGCTTCTTTTCTAAACATATTTACATGTTAGTTCTTTCATATGATATGGACTTACCAGGCTCAGGAAAAATCTCCTCTTCTCTGCAAACACAATCAGGCTTGCGAGTCACTCGGTACGGTAATGCAGGTATTTTCAAAATGCAGATAGTGTTTAGGCTGTAAATTCTATTGAGAATTTTGGGATTTTTGAAAATACCCACGTTACTGTAGCGTGTTACCGTGCGACTTGCAAGCCTGATTGTGTTTGCAGAGAAGAGGATAACTTTCATCAGCCCGTTAAGTTTATATCATTATAAAATCTTACTCAAAAACTGTAGTGGTAGAGTTTTGCTTGGTTAAAACACGTTGGTGCAGAAAGTGACATACAGAGCATTTGAGTGAAGGTTTAATACGTTGCTATGCAACACACGCATGTGCCAGAACGTTGATATTCAACGTAAAGAAGGTGCTGCAAATAAGTTGCATGCGAACGTTTTGTCTGTGAGACTTAGTTGAAATAATTAAATTCATTCTTTATATGTGTTTTTTTACACTTCACATGTTCACACTTCACACATTTTTAACATGTAGTGGACTTGTAATGCATGTGTTTTTATTTATACAGCACGTGATTGTTTTATTTTATTCACTGATCTTCAGTAACCTCTTTATCCTGGTCAGGGTAGTGGTGGATCCAGAGTCTATCCCTGGGACACAGTGCGAGATGGGAATACACCCTGGATGGGTAGGGCACCATGATTACTCCCATTCACAATAGGGGCAATTTAGTGTAACTCAATTCACTTAGCAGCATGTATTTGGGAGAAGGTAGGAAACCCACACGGGTACAGAGAGAGCATGCAAACCTCTACACAGACAGTAACTTGAGCTCAGGATCAAACCAGGGACTCTGGAGCTGCAAGGTGGCAACACTACCCACTGCTCCACTGTTTACATTACATTACATTTACATTTACATTACATTACATTTACATGACACTGTGCCATGCTGATTCAATTATTTTATTTTCACATGTTAATTTTTATATGCATTTTTTTTTCCACATGTGATAACATATTATGCACATGATGGCACATGTATACTTGAGTTCACATGTACAGCTTCTGGGTGAAATGTGCCTTTTTCACTTACATCATCACATCTAAAATGTATATTATTTTACTGTATAATGTATAATGTAGATGTCTGTCACTCTGATTCCATTTATCATTAGGATATTGATCACATTCACTTGCATGAATAAACAAATTCGCTTTCATTTATGACTATCTGCTACACTTACATTATATCCACCCAGACGTGTTTGTGTATTATGTTACCAATTAAAAGTTCAAATCTGATTCAGGCTTCTTTGTAGTCTTATCAGGAACTAAGCAGGCAGAAAGGGCCTCTCCAACAGATTCAAATCCTCCTGGCTTTCAGGATCTGCCAGTGGGATCAAAGCAGTAGAGCGTGTCAGAGAGAGAGTTAATACGAGCTTAATCTTCCCAGTGTAAATCTAATCACATGGGGAGAGAGAGAGAGAGAGAGAGACAGACAGGCAGACAGACAGACAGAGAGGGACAGAGATATACAGAGAGAAAGAGACAGGACATTTTGAAAGAGAGGGACAGAGATATAGAGGGAGAAACAGAGAGACAGACAGAGAAACAAACAGAAAGACACAGAGTGATATAGCATGTCAGAGAGAGATATTGAGAAATTGACAGAAACAGGAATAGTGACCCTGAGAGACAGATATAGAAAGACAGGCAGAGAAAAAGAGAAAAATACATAGAAAGAGACAGGAAGAAACAGACACAAATGTAAAGACAGCAAGAGATACAGACACAGAAAGGCAGACGGAGACATAGGCAAAGAGACACAGAGGAAAAGAAACTGAAAAGACAGAGTGAGAGAGGTAGGGCAAGAAACAGAGGGAGACACATACAAATATAGAGATGGAGGGGGAGAGAGATTGTCCTGTTTCACACAGAACACAGAGCGGAACAGACTGTGCAAGCATAATGGATTTGAGCAATGGACATATTCGAAGCAGGCATGAAGATGTGCTGCACATATTCTGACACCTAATTCATCAAGAATTGGTACAGTTAAAAAACACTAAAACACTATCCATACACACCCTGATAACACGTTACAGCACTAAGCACTATGTTGTTTTAACTGATTCACCAGATGATTAGCCTGATTATATAAACAGCCTAACTTAATGATTACTCACATTGCCGATACAAGATGATAACATAATTCAGAAAAGCTTATAAACCATACATGGATTTGTGGTTTCAGAAGAAGGGGATTTCCCACAACAGCACTGCCAGATGTGTTCAGGGAAAGTAGCTAAGGCATGCTCAGAAAGTTGCTAAAAGTCAACAGATGATGTCATGGACTAATTTGCATATTCATTCATTCACGTCAGTCATGATTATTTGCATATCAAAACATGTTACATGGAGAAGGAAGAATTTCTGGGAACAACGATGACCAATGATTGGTTGTTGGGAAACAATGGTGATCAGTGATTGGTCATTGGGAATAATGATGATAAGTGATTGGTCATTGGGAACAATGGTGACCAATGATTAGTCACTGGGAATAATGATGATCAGTGATTAGTCATTGGGAACAATGGTGATCAGTGATTGGTAGACAATGGTGATCAGTGATTTGTCACTGGGAGACAATGGTGATCAGTGATTGGTTGTTGGGAACAATGGTGAGCAATGTTTGATCTCTGGGAGACAATGGTGATCAGTGATTGGTCTTTGGGAAACAATGGTGATCAGTGATTGGTCTTTGGGAAACAATGGTGATCAGTGATTGGGAACATCAGCCAGTCAGGTAAATGGAAGAATAAATGCAACCAAGCTAAATCCTAAGTTAGCAAAATGCTCTGTCATGACCTGCTCCTGATTCAGATTCAGTAATGTAAATTCAGTGACTAAAGCCTATTTTCTTTAGACTCTTGTTGCATAATATTGTCTTTGATATGTGACTACATGTTAAGTTTCTGTTTGTCATTTGGGTTACAACAGCTGGATGCAAGACTATACCTGCCTGACTTATCCAGCTCTCCTGCAACATCCAGTTAACGCTGAAAGAAAAATGGATCTTGAAGAGTACGTTATCATGTCCACTCATTTGTAGTGGAACCTATGACACTATCACAGAATATTTATAATGAGCAAATATTATATATATAAATGTATTTACATGTACTTTCAATAGTTGTTAGGTGATCGAAATGCTTGTGCAGCGTAGCTAAAATAGAGGCAGAGAGAAAAAAAAGTCTTCATGTGGTGTGAAGACACTGATTTTTGACCACTGTCACTGATTTGAAGAACAAAATGATGGCACCTTTTCCATGTCTGGTGTAACACTAACACATACAAATCTAGAGACTGGAAAAGAGACACAGAGAGAACCATACAAAGAGAGACAAACCATGAGGTAAAGTCAGTGAGAGAGAGAGATGGAGAGGGAAAGAGATAGAATAGAAGACTTTTCTTCAGCTCTGATTATGGTGAATGTGCGCTTCAGTCTGTCTGTGTAGCCTTCAGTTTCAAAAGCTGAAGTTTGCCTTTCAGAATCCAGATGTTCTGGGAAATAAAACACCTCTTTGTATCTTCCTGTGGGCACTGATGTGACCAGTGCCAGTTTTGATTTCAGTTTTGGCCCAGCGTTTGGCTCTGGAGCTTTGTGTTTGGGTGTGGTACACAGAGCAGGTCTGGACGCTAGCTCAGTGTGGAGCACTTTCCCCTTCACGACCTGTCTCTTCAGCCAGGCTTTTATTAGGATCTTCTACCTCTGCACTTCAGGACATCCCCAGGAGCGCAATAATGTGACAGATGATGGGAGAAGCTGAAACACTGTAATCAAGAAAGACAGAACTCCTGCTGTCCCTTTCATTCACCCTTATCCTGTTTCTCTTCTCTTCTCCAGCCAGTTTCAATTACTGCCTGAGTACGTGACGGGCCTCTGATTGCACGCTAGCTGCGACTGGGGACACACTAACCTTGGGTTTGATGGGTTAGGTGTGTTTCCCTGGAGATTCCAGAATCTTTTTTCAGGAAGTGAACTTTTCCAGGACTCTTGTGAACAAAAATTGTCATTTCTATCACAGTGTAAAATAACAGAACTGAAGATAATTGTGTGAAGGATGTGACATGTCAGCTCATGCCATCCCAATAGTTCCTGCTTCATAAAAGCACTTCTGTGAAGCAGAAGCTCTAAAGTTCTGGGCCTACAGCCCACTACCCCTACATTCCAGGAACTAAAATTCTGGTGCTAAGCAAAACAGGGTAAGCAAACTTAAAATTCATATGTTCCTGAAGTTTTCCCCAGTAGAAAAACCTGCCTAATGTTACTGGGTTCCTGAAAGGTTTCTGAAGTGAAAAGGTACTCAAAATTCTGGAAGAGCATCCCAGGAACTAAAACCCTGGTTCTTCTAAAACAGATACCCTGGTAGAGAAACCTGACTAAATTTCCTAGGTTCCTGAAAAGGTTCTTGCAGTGAAACGGTATTAAAAAAGATTCTGGAACTACAGTCCAGTAACTAAACTTCTGGTTTCTCCAGTCAAAGTGAACTTAATATCCATAGGTTTCCGAAAAGGTTTATCTGGTAGAAAAACCTGCCTAAAATTCTTGGGTTCCTGAAAAAATTCCTGAAGATAAAGGTACTAAAAAGTCCTGGACCTATGGCCAAGGAACTATAATTCTGGTCCTGGATAAACCAATATAAGCATTCTTAAAATTACCACAAATTTTCCCTAGTAGAGAAACCTTGTTACTGGGTTCCTGAAAAAGTTCCAGGAGTGAAAAGGTACTAAACATTCTGGAACTACAGCCCAGGAACTAAAATCCAAGTTTCTCCAAATGGAAGCAACATAAAAGTTTAGGATTTTAGCCCAGGAGTTTAGTTCCTGGGCTGTGGTTCCAAGATTTTTAAAGTACCTTTTTACTGTAGGAACCTTTTCAGGAACCTATGAATTTTAAGCTTGCTACCACAGGTGGGAAGAGGATTTTAGTTCCTGGGCCGTAGTTCCAGACATTTTAGTACCTTTTCACTGCAAGAACCTTTTCAGAAAGCCAGGAAATCTATGGATTTTACTTTTGCTTCTACTAGAAGAGCTAAGTTTGCTTACACTGTTCTGTCTAGGACCAGAATTTTAGCTCCTGGAAAGTAGTTCCAGAGTTTGATAGTACCTTTTCACTTCAGGAATTTTTTCAGGAAGCCAGGAGCTTTTTCTACCAGAGGAACCTTTTCTGGAACCTATGAATTTTACAATTGCTTTCACTGGAGAAAGCAGGATTTTAGTTCCTGGGCTGTAGTTTCAGAACTTTTTAGTAGCTTTTCACCGCATGAACATTTTCAAGATTACAGGAGCGTGAGGTCTCTTTTCACAGCAGGAACCTTTTTAGGAAAAAAAAAAAAACAACAAGGGAAATAAGACAAAACAGCTAGGAATATCAACATTTCCCTCATATGTGTTGGGAAATGACTAAGAAAGCTCTTTATGACTACAGTTACACTGTAATTACACTTAACATCAACCACAAACTAAAAATTCCTGGGTTCCACCATACTGAGAAATGTCAGCTTTGGGTTATACACTCATGAGCTCGTTCAGAGGTGCGAAAATGTCTTCTTATAAGTTGTAAATACCACTAGACTAGGCCATTCATGTTGAGTCTTCTCATAAACACATTAAATATGACCCTGATTGAATTTAGCAATATTCGATGAGCTTTTTTTTTAAATATATTTGAGTTGAAAAAGCACCAGAGGAAATGTGAGAGACATGTACACACTCAATCTCACACACTCACTCACCCAACACAAAATCACAGGTATGCACCCATGCTTCGTTTCATCCTGCCCCACATGTGATTACGTGACAGGTGGCACATAAAGTAAACGAGATAAGAGAGACTTGCGGCTCAGTGCACAGACGCCTCAGATGCCATGGGGTTAGAAAAATCGCATTAGCTGTTACTTACAGCTCCGTGAGTTGATTTGTGAGTCAAGCAGCTTTCTTCTCGAGCGAAGCCAGATATATCACGCTCCCACAGCCGAAGCAACAGCTGGAATATCATGCGTACAAGCCATGCAGAGAACGTTGCGCATTTGTCAGGCTGCCAGCTGCACTCAGCTCGCTAATAATATCCGCATACGCCTCCAAACGCAATTACTCCGAATGTGAGGCTATTTTGATCTCACCATAAGGCTAAATGTTTGGGCTGGGAAACATGCCTTAACTTTATTGGATGTGTGCAGAACATGCAGCAGCAGACAAATAAAACATGCTAATGGTGTTAATGCAAGCGCTGCTGGCTCATCCTTTGAATGCTCTGAATAGACTTGATGAACTGAGTGCCTCCGTACGAGGAAAATTTTTGGGGGATATTTGTGTAAATGTGTTGTTTTTTTTTTTTTGAAAGAGAGTGCTCATCACTCTGAGTATGAGAGGAGAGGAGCTCACGAGGAGTGCAGCTCATTGGCCATCTACATTGATTGCACATTCATTTTAAAGGTATTCAGTTTGAAGATCATTCCTATTAGCAGTGTAGGATCATTTGAGGAACTGTACTGTGATGATATTTTGGAAACAGAGTGTGCTTTATAGCATTTTGCCCTGGTGTTACATAAATTATCATCTCGTACATTAAAAAGGAAGTAAAACTTGAGCTTGGAAGTAGGTGTAGCCTGTAAGTGTGTATTTATGTAAGGAATAAAACACAATGGAATGGGATGTTATAGGAAAGTAATCAGTGACATGGTGGTGTGATATGTTAACAGTATATCCCAGAGTGTTTTATTCCTCTTATACCACAGCAATTTGTCATCGGTAACAATGTTTTAAGTTATATGTTTTATCCATTTATATTAACATTTAATGAAAAGTGACAAGTTATTTCCTGTTATCATTTACATTACAGCAGCTATAAACATCAGTTTCCTCACCGGCCTCTCTTTTTTCTCTTTTAAAGTTAATAAGATAAAAGTAGCTTGTCATGTTACTGAGAAAGGTGTCCCCATCTTTCAGGGTACAAGGAAGGCATGCATCAAGACTCTTCTCTATTCTGGCACCTAGGTGGCGGAATGAACTTCTTCTAGATGTCTGAACAGCTGAGTCACTGGCTGTCTTCAAACGACGTCTAAAGACTTACCTCTTTCTGAAGTACTTAAATTAGCACTTTATTTAAAAAAAAATGCTTCTCTTACTATATTACCTCCCCAACAGAGTTTTTAGACTGATGGTATTCTTAGTCCGTGACCTAATGAACCAGTATCAGGATTTATTTATTGATAGAGACTTCAAAGCACTTCTGTACGTTGCTCTGGATAAAGGCATCTGCCAAATGCCATAAATGTAAATGTAAATGTAAACGTCCTACAAAATGGCCCACAATACACTTCTCCTCAATATTTTCACCCTACCCATGTTACTGGAGTGCAGATGCCTTACTAGTTACTGGAAATCACTGTATAAACAAACGCGTGTTAAAACCAAAGCCTGTGTGCTGTACTTGATGTAAGTCACACTCGCGTCTAAAACAATGCAGAAGAATGTCTTGTATTGTGCTGGAAGTGGCATAACCAGAAATTAATTTCAAAGGGATGAAGAAATATACAAAATAAATCAGGACTGTTTCCCTGATCTGTACAGTTAAATTGGGAAGTGGGATGCGCTCGTACATTTCAGGTGTCAGACATCAGTAGGAGTGGCAATGACACAAATGTGTTTTTTTTTGTAACATAATCATTTAAGGCATCTACCATCAATCTTTCTATATTAATAAAGTTGCCATTAATCACATTTATGACACTGAAAAAGATTAAAATAACATGTTAATAATAACATGTTACACCTTATATTATAAATCCTGATCTACTTTCCTTACAATACAGTGTATTGATATTGCAGTGGTTTTATTTATTTTGTCGACTGTCTTCAAATATTATATTTTATTTGTGTAAATATCATCTTATGAAGCCTGCATCAGGATCTGTCTCATATTGTGGCTTTAGCGTATCATCTCACACCTAACAATTATACATTTTTAAATAGTATGTGTTGATGTGTTGACCAGCCACGATGTAAGTCTATGTGCGTGTTGTTACTATAGAAATGATAATGTATTACAACAAGCGAATTAATATAAACCTTACAGCCATAATTACTGTAATAATTCAATAGTGCTGTGGTATAAGAATATTATATATATATATATTTTAATCTGTCAGGGTTTCAAAATTGAATTCTGACTCAACACAAGGCACCAGGTCATTACACAGAGTGGAAATTTTTGCAATCAGTGAAATGTATCTGCACACTCACCAAACTAAACATGTATGTTTAATATGTACAACATTAATGTATGTACATATTAGGCATGTGCATATCATCATACAATATACAATATACACTTCAAAATGTTGTTAATATTCTTGTGGTCTTGTGGGAGGAGACTATGGCGTCTCAAAAAAGGTACCAAACTGTCACTGGGTTGGTGACCCTCAGGGGTGTATTATAGACCCCTTTAAAATGTGGAACATACTTGTAGGGGAAAATCATTCCTGTGGTACTTTTGATGGTATATTTATAGTATTTGTAGAGCAAAGAACAAAAATAAACCTTATTCTGAAAGTGTAGGCATCATTTTGGGAGGTGTGTCAAGTTTAAAAGGCAGCATAAAAAGAGTTGACTTCTATGGTTCCTCATCTTGTAATTGAAGACGTTCTTCTCAGGGTTCCTCTTTTAAATGTGTTTAATTTGTGACTCTCCAATAGGAACAGCCACAGATAAACATTGGGAAATTTATTTTTTTATATAATATCATGTTAAGATTGTAAATCATGGTGACATTAATTATCACATGAAAATTTAACATCAGCACATGCTCTTAGTTCTCCACAGTGCTAAATGGAAAATTGTGACCTATTTTTAATAAGGAACTGGTGACTTGCTGTGTAGTCATCTATATTTGTGTGTAAGTGTGTGTGGCAGAGAGTGAGCGCATATGACAGAAGTGAAAGCCCCTCTAAGCTAGCCCCGGAGCCCCGGCTGCCCACGGTAACGGCATGCTACTCACGCTGGCAGTGCCCCCAGGAGCGCCGCGTCCAGCCCCAGCAGCAGTCGATGCGAGCGCCATAGCGGCATAGCCCAGTGGACGAGGCCATCTGCCTGGGCCACCTGTCAGGACACAATAAAAACATCATAAGATATCAGTAGAATCAGTAAAACAGTGCATCATCATGCTAAATTGACTTCGGCAAAGGTTTACTGTGAAGCAATACACCGTGCACTACAATGTTTTGAATACAATGGTGTTTCTCCTCTAATGACATGTCATTTTAGTTCCTAGAAAGCTATTCAACAGGTAGCCTTCAGGATGAATTCTGGCATTTTCACCGTTTTAAATGGACCATCAGACTGTGGCTGGTTATTACAGTAAATAATAAGAATTAACAGCAATGTTCCTTTAGATCTCTGCAATTATTAAAAACAATTCAAAACACTAAACATAGTTGTTCACACACTGCCATATTATTTGAGTTATTCACACCACCACCAGCTGCAGCCAGCTGCAGCCAGCTGTAGAACCTAAACGGCCTATTAAGGTTTTGCTGTCAAGCTACCATCTTGAAGGGTTTAGAGATCTAGCAAAGCTGGGGCTGATTATATTTTAATTCGTTTTTTGTGATGGCTATTATTTGACACTATTTCTGCTTGGATTGTGAAAATGCAGTTAAACCCTAGCAAGAGATTAATGTTTTTGGGGCTGCTCTCTTTTTCATTGCTACTGGCTGCTAGGACACCATGACTAAGTTATATTACTTACAGAAGAACTTTAAGTTTAATTTTGCTATTTCTATGTAGATAGTGAGTGAAACAGAAAGAAGTAAAGATAGAAATAACGAAAGTGTTTTCTCATTAACAGGAAAGGTAGGCCCCCATGTATATAGTATTTACATTATATACAGTATAATTTTATGTCTTTGATCATATTACTTATACAACAGCGCTGTTGAATTCTCAACTCTGATTGGTCGGAAGGTCTCGATTAATTTTCTCTAACAGCACCTCTGACAGGTTTCTCTTAATGCGCTTGCTGTAATACGTTATCTATAGTAACCATAGATTCACAGGAACTTGTACGGTGGACACTCCGCATAAACGAAAGTTTTTTGTGAAGCGATATTTATTTAACATTTTTGGAAGGAGTCTCCAGTGTCTGTACTTTGTAACAGTCATTGGTAAAACTACAACTTTAAGTTTCCTGCCACTTAAGTCTTCTGGATGGAGGGTTTTGCAGTTAATTGGTAATATGACACGCTCCATTTTTTCACTTATTAACTTCACGAGAGAGATAAAAAGAGAGGCTGGCGAGGGAACGACTGTTTATAGCTGCTATAACGTAAGTGATAACAGCGTCTAACTTGTTTTGCTGATGTTCCACAACGTTATACATAACTATAATTGGATAAAACATGACATTCTTTCTTAAATACAAATTGTAATGATTGGCAAATTACTGCGGTATAAGAGGAATAAAATGTGCTGTTATAAGAAAATATTTTTTTTTAAATGTGCTAGGAAAATAATTAACTTTAGGAAGTAACAGTAACTCCTTTTTGCAATGGGTCGCATCATCACCCTGTCATTGATTCATTTCATGTAACAGCACACCCTGTCATATTATATTCCTTACATATCATTTACCATTTCCTGTCCAAATATCTTGTTTCACTTGCAGATGAGTGTCTGTGTTGTTTTGTGTTGAACAGTCATCTATGAGAGCATATTCTGGCCGAGGCCATATAGTTGAAGAAGTGAAAGCTATTTTAGAATAAAAGCAAATGCTTTGATATTTTATGATGAGTGTCTTTATACTTTATATGAGTGTCTGTGGTGTGTGTAATATCTCTGAGCCTGTCTGGCTAATGCTGCTTATCCTATTCATCAGTGAGTCAATGACACCTTATCTGCATTCACACTGCCTCCATTGTATGTGCAGATAGAGGGGCTGCAGATAACGCCAGTATGAATTATCACCCCGTCGTTCAGTACTGGAGGCCAGATGAGCTCTATCTGCTCTCCCCACAGACACCCTAGCATCTACTACTGATGATGCAGAAAATGATAATAGCATTTGAACACTGAACATAATACAACATGACCCAAAGGAATGAGATGCTTTTTTTTTGGGGGGGTGGGGGGCAGACTTTGTGTTTAATCCACCGTAGGTCATTTCTCAGTGAAATAAGGAGAAGATGTCTTTAGGCTAAGATGAACTGTTCTTGCAAATAGGCCCAGTTTCTTGGCAGTCCCAAGCAGGATTACGATGCTTTCTTTTTTTTTTTTCTTTTAAACTAGAAGAACGAACCATTTAAGGTGTCAGAAAAAGAGCGGTGGATTCCAAAATTTGGTCATCGCATGACCTAGATGGATCAGATGCTCTTTGCCAAAATGTGAGACTAAAAATACACACTAACGTAATATTCCTGGAGAAATGACCATTTTGAGAAAGGAGAAGGAGAAAAAGAGGGGTGAGCGATATAAAAGGTGGAGGTGGGATTGGAGGACCTGTGATAAGAGCATGGCATTGTTAATTCCATTCACACTCACCTAAATCCCCTTCGATTAGCGTCTACTGCCAGCCGGGGAAAATGCTAATGCCTCTGGCTGCCCATGCTGCCAATCACTGGGCGAGCAGGTTTGATGGAAAGCAGGCACGGCAGGCCTGGGAAAAAATGTTTGTGTGCTGTCTGGCACAGAGACAGGGACATGACTCTTCACAAAGACTCCGAAGTCACACCGGGCATGCTAAGCGCCAGCGTCTGGCTTTACTCTGACACTGTCATTGTTTGGTCTCTTGTTTCTTGCCACAGACATGCACAGCTGGATGGACACTTTCTTCCTTCACTGTATCCGTCTCCACTCAGCGTCGAGTCTCTGATCACCCAATCCAATCAAAACGTGCAGCTAAACACTAACTGCTAAATGATTACTAAACTATTAGCCATGATACTAAATCTGATCATCCCTGATTATGCTCATTTATATAATAAAGACGCTAATCAGCTCTAACAAAGGCGCAGGCGGAGAGAGATGAGCAGCAGATTGCTTTATTGCAAGCGCTGATAATTAACATGGCTGATCTCCAGATAGGCATTTTTAACCCTGGTCACAAAACCAATAAGGTTTCTGCAGTAATGTGGCAGTGCGCCTAGCAGCTGAGTGACGGATCATTTGCGTAGCTGCATAGTGGGGTTTGCAGAGACACAATTAGAGAGAGAGAAAGAGAGAGAGAGAGAGAGAGAATGACAAACGGTGTGTTGACGCTATGGAGGATCATCAACCATGTGTGAGTTATGAATAAGGGAGAAGCAGAGAAGCAGACAAGCAAGAGAACAAATAGATATAGCAGCAAAACTGAGACAGAGAGACATAATCAGAGAGAAAGATGAACAAAGTATCGAGACTGTACAGCCCATCCAGGACATGTGAGATATGGGGAAAGAGAAAAGTAGAAGGAACAAACAGAAATGAGAAAAGAGAGAGTGAGGGAGCTAGAGCTGGAGCTAGTGCTGGTTCAGGAAAACCAAGAAAAATAATGTAAAACAATTTTTTAAAAATTGTATTGTGTTTAAACTACCTAAGAAAATACAAAAAAGACCTAAGAACATCTCTAACATTTTGCCCTCATTCACAACGCCAGGACCTGCTTTAGAAAGACTGATATCCTCTTGCCATTCCTAATAGTTATCCGGCTACTAGTAAATTAGCTCAGTGCTCAGAGAGCAAGAGGGATCTGAGTCTAAATTGATGTAACAGTAGCTAAACCTGTCAAAATATACAGTTTTACTTAACAATCCAAAAAAGTGTAACAGTTATCTAGCTAACTTAACAAGCAGGTTCTGCAGCTAAAGGTTTCTAGGTACCATGCCATCCTCTAACCTCAGATTTGAAAGATCCAAAGCTAAATTATTATTTTGTTAAAACTCACCAAATCACTTTTTTTTTTACATACATACATATTGTAAAGTGAAGTTTGATCCAAACACCAATCTATATAATTCAATTCAAGAGGAAGTAGCATATCTGCAATCTTATTAAGAACCAGCTCACAGTTCTTTAAGAGCTGAACCATTGCATATTCCAATGTCCAAGTACTTTAACATTAAAAAACTGTTTTATGCACAAAACACATCACAATTTCCTGCCACCAGCCCAATAGCTTTTTGGAAGCGAAATGGACTTTTTTGTTGTTGTTGTTGTTGTTGCTGGATAAATGCACAGAATGGAAAAGTACCAGCACTGGCACTTTGCTGATAGAAAAGCGATAAATGAGAGGTGGACAATGTGTGACTCTCATGGAGGCCCATCTGGCATGTGTGATGCATGAAGAAGTAGAAAAAGCGTATAAAGTAGATGGAGTACAAAAAGGAATTGGAAATGAGAGAACAATAAAGAGAGGGGAAAAGACAAATATAAAATTGTGTTAATCCCACCATTTAATAGAAAAAGTGTTCCTAAAGGGTTCCTCAAGGGTTCTTCAGATACTTAAGGGTTTTTAGCTTTTTAATTGGAGGCTTATATGAGAGGAAATCATTCTGTTGGAGGGTTCTTCATAGAAAATAGAAGCATTACTCCAGAGGAATTAGCCAAAACCAATTAAGGGTGTAGGACAGTAAGGGTCCCATAATGCATTTCCATTTCATAACCTCAGCATGATATACTGTATATAAGGTTCTAGCTGCCATCCCTTCTTTACATAGATAGCACCTTACAGTACTAAGATCACAATTTGCCAAATCTTTCCAACAATCTTTCTTGGTTCCAGTCTAGAAGCTGCAAACAAAGCGTTTTTGCCAGCATGGAATGTTTTGAGATAAGGCACAAGCTCCAGCAACAGAACTGCCACCATGTTGATGGAAAAAAATGCTAAAATGGGGTGCTCTGACAGGCCAGTTGGTATGTATGAAGAAAGAATGGCATAAAGAGACAACAAAGTGACACAAGAAAAGTGGATCAGGAGAAGAATGAAGATAGATATGAACAGAATGTGAACCCTATGGGGGAATCTGGCATGTGTGTGGTATGGGCGGAAGCCTGATCTCACCTCCCTAGTGCCAAGAAAGAAGGTACACGAGTCACTGCGTGCCAACCTGCAGTTTGTGAACCCTGGACCATATCCACTGAGATGCCAGAGTGAGAGAAAGCGTGAGATAGAAAACAAAGAAGAGGGGGGTGAGAAAAAGAGAGAAGGGGATGCCTGGCGCCAGGATCCATGCTTAGCTTGGTGTAAAATGACTGTCACAACTAATCTTTGCCACCTATTCGAATGCCTGGCCTCACCCTGTCAACCACACACTCTCAACGGCTTACTCTGTCTGCATCCTGCACTTACATCCATCTCGTGGGTGGAGTAATTTCTCTTAAAAATCTCTCCTTGCGGTTCATAAGTAGAGGCCAAGATCTAAATTGTTGGTAGGAGGCTGTGATTTGTGTTCCAGTGCAATTGAGGGTGGAACAAGAGTCATGAAAAATTCATGAAATGTGTGCTCTAGTCTAACACAAAGGCCTGAAGCCATTTTTACAGTCCCATATGAAATTCATATTGCGTGTCACACCATCATTTAATATGTATAGTCATCTCATGAATAATGATTTAATGATGCATGGCACACTTTAAGGAGAAAAAAAGTGCCTTTAATACTCTTCACATTCCTGGGACACCTCCTCCGACTGGCCTACAATCAGACACGGGTCATCAAAACACACACTTGACAGTCACATCCCACACTCATACACACTGTGTGTGCACTGAAATGCCAGTTTGCCAGAGAGCACATCCTCACGTCTCGCTCCGGCAAGCTAATGAAGGCTAATTGCTCATAATGAAAAGGGTGAATATAAAATTCCAGCAATCTGTGTGTAATGACCAAGCAGAGGAAGCCACATTAGTGCGACTGGTCATTGGTCTCTCAGCTGCTGAATGGATATATGCAGATGAAATGCATGTGTGCACAGATAATTACTGAGCAACTGACAACAGCAGAGATAGATTGTACCCAGTGGTTCAGAAGAAAAAAATAGTATGGAACCCATCTCACAGGACTAATGATGAGCTTAATGAGGCAGGAAGTGCAGCAGCAAATGGAACAGGGGTTAGCAATATTGTGCAACCTTCATTTAATATTGGAAAGTCTTTGAGACCAGAATACTAGTAATTGCTATTACAGCTCATTCTACGGAGTTGAACGCAGGGCTGGATGTGGTTTGTCATCATGCAACAGGGGAGACTCAGCAAATAGGTGGTTACTGGCTGATGCTGGGTTTAAACTGTAGGGTCCAAATGTATAAGGTTTCTTTTGTTGAGATTCGTGGCCTTAGAACGGGTTGTAATTGGGGTCTTGTACAGTGTAACGTAATAATCTTAAAATACTGCTACAAACCTGCACAGTGTAAAACAGGATTGAGATTAAGTTGAGAGACATTTGGGTTAAAAAAAATCTATTTATTCCTTTGGCAGACACTTTCATACAGATCAACTTAGTGATGCAGAATACAATCCAAGTGTATGGCTGTGAGTTAAAGGCCTAGTCCCAGCTGGTTCTCTGGAAGTGCCAGGATTTAAACTCAAACTTCTGGTGCAGTGGTTTTGGGATTGGTATTTTCATTCCTTAACCAGCAGCCAGTCAGGGGTTGATTCAATTTAAAATCAAATCCAATCCAAGCTTATGGGTATGAGTTAGGGGCCAAGTCCAAAAGCTCAACTGGTTGTATGGATGTTCCAGGATTTTCAGTGTTGACATAGCATCTTCCCAACTTTTGGTTATTTTTAACTCGTATTTTCACTCGTGAACCAGCTGAGAGTCTGGATTGATTTCATTTTAAATCAGACAGAATCCAATCCAAGCATATGGGTATGAAGTGAGGTGAAGTGAAGGGCCAGGTCCCAAAGCTCAAGTGGTTCTCAGGCAGTCCTTGAACACACCCTTCACAGCACTGACACAGAACTGTTCAAAGAAATATTGAGTAAAGCACAGACTAAATGACATCGGAGACATTGCTTCAATGTGGAATATTTGCGTTCATAATCAAATTAAAAAGCAAATTTGTCATAAAATACAAATAGCTTTCTATTAAATTGTGTCTAGATCAGTTTTCATCAATTATCCTTGTTGGTGATTTACAGAATGATGATTTAGATATATTTTGGGTCCTTTGACTCCAATAATTTGCACTAAAGCTAACCAGAGAGTCTGATTCAGAACTGTGGAAACTGGATCAGTTCTGGATGGGGGAATCAGTAAATCAGGTTGTTTTCTGTGTGTTTGCTAATGGTATACACAGGCCAAGTCTAATGACTGGTTTAAAAGGTTAGTGTAGATGAAAAACATGTTCGGTTTGGAAAGAGTGCAAATTGTTTTGTTGGAATCACATAAAAAGGATAACTTGTTTGCAATGATTTGTTTGTTGGCCATCACTATATATGGATGGTAACTTCCCTAAGGGAAACAGAACCTATATGACTCCTCTGACCTTGAACGAAATACCCAAATACCACTAAACA
Source organism: Pangasianodon hypophthalmus (assembly GCF_027358585.1). Classification (NCBI taxonomy): domain Eukaryota; kingdom Metazoa; phylum Chordata; class Actinopteri; order Siluriformes; family Pangasiidae; genus Pangasianodon; species Pangasianodon hypophthalmus. The sequence continues at coordinate 7,318,627 of NC_069712.1, forward strand.
CTACTCTGTTCTGAGCAAACTGCTATAATGAGTTTTTCTATTGATTAAATCCGTCATTGTGGTACAAAACGCTTGTATGCAGTTTAGGTGTGGCTCGACCCATTGAGCACGACTTCTAAATGGTCCTGCCAAAGGACAGGAAATAATGAATGCGTCTCTCATAGTGCCTTCTTGGAGAATATCCTGTCGATGAATTTAGATTGAGGCAAGTGAAGTAGGTTTATACGCAGTGGCAATTGGCAAATAATGACTTTGGTGACAAGCTCTGTCCATCACGGCTGGCATTAATAAACTGGAGGGTTAATGTACACTGATTATGCGCTGGCCAGGCGGTTCTAAAAAATGTCAGCATTCTGATATCCAATATGAGACACACTGGAATTTTTCACAAATCGAACCCTTGATCTGAACATAGTACACACACTACCAGTGACACCAGAAACACTCCAAGACCCTTTTTGGAAGCTAGGAAATCTTTTATTATTCAACCTTGAACCTTGAATAAACCTTTTTTTAAGGGTTCAATGGATAATAACGTGGTTCCTTGCTTCAAGAAAAGAGTACTACTTGAAACCCTTAATGTTAAACACTCTGTTACAGGGTTCTACTTGGAACCTTTATGAGGACCCCAGAGAAACAATGGAAGTACCCTTAAGGTATAAATTTCTAAGTGTAAGGTGACCTGGATGCTGAAAATACAGTTCAAGGCTTCTTCAAGGATTCTTTGTATAAGGGTTTTTAGCTTCATTAAAGGATTCTATTTGGAACCCTCTCTAATAGGAAAACACTCAGTTGTAGGGTTGTATGTGAGATCTTTATAAGCTCCCCGAATGGGACAACCTAAACAGTTACGGGTTCCAAATTCCAAAGAGTATAAGGTGACCTGGATGCTGAAAGTAAGGCAAGAAGATTCCAAACAAGATTCAAGATTCAAAAACCGTCGTTCAAAGATTCTTCAAGGGTTCTTGAATAAGGGTATTTACATAGCTTCCTACAGTGATTCTACTTGGAACTTTCTCTATAGAAAAACGCTCATTTGCATGATTCTTCTAGACAACTGAGATCACTCAAAAGTGGCTGGCGTTAACTTTCTTTTAAAGTGCTTCCTTCTTTCAGGCTGTGTTGAGTGCCCCATCAATCCCCAACCCACTGTTCTCTTTCTCAGATCAGGTCACATGAATGTCTGGCAAATACTGAAAGCAAATGAATAGTCACGCGGACAAAGAAATTGATTGTGAGTCCTACGGTGACTGTGCCTGCATTAAAATCCAGCATCCCTGTGGTTAACTTATGAATATTCCCGCAAAAATCCTGCATCGCTGAGAAGGTCTTCCTCTGCGAGCAGAACAGTGACAGATAAATTGAGGTAAAAGAAGAAGGGAAAAGAATAAAACTGAGAAGATAATAAGTCAATTGGCAAAGATTGCCCTATTTTTAGTTTCCCAGAGCCCAAAATAAAGGATGTTTTATTGTACGGCACAGCAGGAGCGCAGTGTATTCAGACACTCCTCCTTTCTGCTAACGCTTGGGTGGCCAAGTATTTACTGTACTGCAATCATCACGTAACACCTCTGGACATGATGAATGCTCCACAGCATTCACTGGTAAGCTGGTGTTTACCAGTCTTGCACTGGGAATATCCTTTTTTAGTGTTTCTCTGCTCTAATACACCCATCTGAACTTGGTAATGACCTGATGAATTGGGTCAGGTGTGTTAGAGCAGGGGAACTCCAGGAGCAGGACGCACAGGAAACATGGCTGTAAGCGGAGACTGCAGCACCACATGCCCAGGGAAAGGGAAGCTTAGGTATATTAATAAAGCAGCATGATGCAAGGGCTTGAAACATACTTTAAAAAAGCCCCCTCGGGTAAATGTAGCTGTCACGAGTGCCGAAAGCGAAGTTGAGATCCACAAATAGGACACATTCATTTCATTTCAACCTGAAGTTACTGCAGAGGAAGAATCTGACCTGCAATAATCTGAGATCAGGGTTAGGTTCATGTGAAGCTCAGGGTGCTCTCTGGAGGTTTGGCGTGTGTTTGCGCGTGCATGTGTGTGTGTGTGTGTGTGTGTGTGGTTTGCAGTCCTCCTCACATAGTTCAGCATTTCATGTCAGGACATGAAGCCAAAAGCCGGCAACCCGGCGCGCGCTCTCAGTCTTATCTTTCAGTCAGAAGGAAACATTAATTCACACTTGCACTCAAATCAGGCTTCCTGTGCTGTCCTTAAATGTTTTATAATACAATATAGCATGTTGTAAACAAAGTGATTGACTTAAGGAATTAATGCATTTCAGGAGTAGAAGAAATTAAACTGTCGGGTATTTTGCGTGGATATAAAGGATGCACCAGTTGTTTAGTGTTTATATGTATTGCAATGATTAATATCTATCTCTGTGCTCAGTTGAACCCATAAATGATCCAATAATGCAAATTTGCAGATAATGTAGATAATAATACAAGTTATGTGATAAAAACACAAATCATCAAACTCTATACGTTTGCACGCTGCAGTATTTTTGCAAGAAATGCATTAATAATCTGCAGAAGGGAATGCCTCTGCTTACCTTCCATCAAACTCTGCACTCACTCCGATCCAGCAAATCCACAACACGATCAACTTTAGCAACATTTCCGCGCGCGTTCACACACAAACCCGACACTCCGGCTACTGCGCAGCGCTCCGTTATTTCAGCAGCCTGGCAAATAAACACGATTCAGGCAGAGCTCGAGAAGTTCACAGAAGGTCCGACATGGGAAGAGCACAGTGCTGCTTCTGCTTCCAGTTCATGCAGAAGGTGTGAAGTGCACTGCTGTGGTGCTGAGAGTCCAATGCCTCTATATACCGCGGAAAGCCAAGTGCACTCTGCTGGCGTTCCCAAAGCTGATGGGAGATTCACGAAGGAACCGATTCCTTCTGAACGACTCCCTTAGGAAAATCAATCAGACGAATCGATTCCTAAGACGAGAGAATCCGAAAATGGTTTTATCCATGCCCTTAACAGGAACACAGGCTAAATCACACCTTAACCACATGTTTAGATTAGATTAGATTAGATTAGATTAGATTAGATTAGATTAGATTCAACTTTATTGTCATTGTTCAAAGTACATGTACTAAGCCAATGAAATGCAGTTAGCATCTAACCAAAAGTGCATATGTGGCATACTTACAATAAATTACAAATAAGGATATAATATATATAATAGGATATATATATATATATATATATATATATATATATATATATATATTGTCCTGGGTATTTGTCTAAGATTTGATTCCTAACATTCCATGGATATATAATAATAACAGACACATTCATTTCCATTAAAGTCTCCTCTGGTGCTGCATGAACAAAGGCAGCTGTCTGATTTCTGGGCTTCTTGCTCCTGACATTTTTAGTCCTACTGCATGTTTTTGTTCCCTTGGCCCCCCTGTAAATATCAGCAACTGTGTGACGTCATCAGACTCATTAAGATCAGAGGTAAGGAGTGTGAGTTAGTGGAATCAGTGCAAATCCCACTGATTGAGTCACACTTCTTGTTATTTGCGCTGAGTTATGATTTTCTTGTTCATAATCGAATAAATATTTCAGTTGACTCCAACCAATTTTTAAATTTCCTGCAAACTAAAATAGCAATCCCACAAACTCTTGCACTGTTAGAGGAAATTGTGACTTTTCCTGTTAACCTAAGAAATTAAAACAGTCATTCATTTCTCATAGACTTTTTCAGCCCTGTCTTACTTGTCAAGGCAATCTGAGGTATAGTCCTATAGTAATAATAATAATAATAATAATTATTATTATTATTATTATTATTATTATTACTATTATTACTGTTGTTGTTGTTATTATTATTATTGTGATTATATTTGACTTATCCATAATAAATCCAGTAGCCATGTTACATCCTGAAGGCAAACCCTCAGAGACTGTGATCTACACAGTGTCTCAGAGCAGTGATCGAAATGAATCAGAACTCCTACAGTTGACTCACTTGTTCGAAAGAATCGATTCAGAAAACTGACTCGTGATGCCGGGGGACAGCTGCTTTTACACCCAATGTTTTAAGAAGCAAACTTGCTCACTAATATGCAGAACACACTGCTTCTACATATTTGCGAATTGCGGAGACTCTGAGTAATGTATCGAGTAATGAGTATGATAGGATTTTATCTATGACCAAAAAAAAAAAAAGAAAAGAAAAGAAAAGAAAAAAAATCCATAGGACTAGGATTACGTGACTTTGACCGTCTCGTATATGATGATGTAAAGGGGCGTGGTCTGAATTGCACCTAGTGTTATGAGGTGTGGCCTGTTGTCTAGGACCTTGTCAACATGCAAGGTTTTTTTTTTTAATAAATCAAATTGGCTGATTAAATCAGATTGTAGTAATAAGATTGAAAAAAAAATTGCACATAGGAATTAATGCAAAAAGTATTTAGTAGAAATGAACAGATAACTGAAGTGTAAAGTTCTAGAAATACCTTTACATAAAAACTAAAATAAATAAATAAATAAATAAATTTAAAAAATGTGAAATTAAAATAGCCCACCATTCTATATTCATGAAGAGAAAATAGGTTGTGGAGTTAAATCTTTTATTTTTACAGTAACAAAAGGTGAGATATTCTCATAAGTGCCTAAGGGACTTAATTTAATTTAATTTAATTTAATTTAATTTATGCTTACATCAATGCTGCTTTGTTAGTAATTATTTGTTAGAATTGAGAAGAAAGTTGCTCTTCATTCTCAAACGTGACCCTGCGCATTTCATTCATCTCAAGTTGGAGGCCATCCTATCCTAACTATCCTGCTTTTCCATAAAGTACAAAAGACAGTATTTTGTTTCATAAGCTGCAGCACTTTTTAATCAGGCTCAAGCCTGTGTCAAGTTTGCAAACAAAGCATATGCTCATTTTTTTTTGCACCCTGACTATATAGTAATATTATTATTTCTTTTTAACCTCAAGTCCAACAAGCAGGACAATAACATAGTCCTGAGATAATGACAACAAAATATAGTGATACGTGTATTATGGAATATTTATATAATAATCAAAAAAAAAAAACTTTTTTAAGAATCTAGGAATCTTATCATGCCTAGACATCTATGAGGTACTTCCTATAACTTATTGAAAGCATAGAGGCATTTTATTTATTTATTTATTTCTAATAAATTAAAGCCCTTTACGCTCCACTGGACTACTGATTACACAAGTTTAAAATAAACCTCTGGTCATAAGCAGTCACATTGCACCACTAGATAGGGAATAAAGGGGCTGAACAATTGTGTATAGCAGCAGATGGGCTACTGTGAGTGATTACATAGTGACCTATATGGAAGGGTAACCTGATAAAATGATAACTGTACATACAAGGTAGGTGTATCTAATAGAAATGTCCTCCTAGTATACAGTGGATATAAAGTCCACACACCCCTGTTAAAATAGCAGGTTTTTGTGATGTAAAAAAATGAAAAAATATAAAAAACTTACAATAACCTGGTTGCATAAGTGTGCACACCCCCAAACTACATTGTTAAAGCACCTTTTGATATTATTACACCACTCAGTCTTTTTGTTTAAGAGTCTATCAGGGTAGCACATCTTGACTTGGCAATATTTTCCCACTCTTTCCTGCAAAAACATTCTGGATCCATCAAATTGTAATGGCATCTCCTGTGCACAGCCCGCTTCAGGTCACTCGCAGATATTTAGTTGGATTCAGCTCTGGGCTCTGGCTAGGCCATTAAAAAACATTGATCTTCTTTTGGTTAAGCCATTCCCTTATTGATTTGGATGTATGCTTTGGGTCGTTGTCGTGCTGAAAGGTGAAATTCTTTTTCATCTTCAGCTTACTGGCAGACACCTGAAGGTTTTGCACTAAAATCGACTGGTATTTGTAGCTATTCATGATTCCCTCCACCTTGATAAAAGCCCCAGTTCTGGCTGAAGAAAAGCAGCCCTAAAGCATGATGCTGCCACCACCATGCTGCACCGTGGGTATGGTGTTTGGTGATGTGCTTTTTTTTGCACCACACATATATTTTGGAATTATGGAATTATTATACCCTTTGGAATTGGTCTCAACAGACCATAACACATTTTGCCACATGGTTTAGAGGGTGATTTAGTTGGGCTTGGATGTTTTTTTGAGAAAGGAGCCTCCATCTAGCCACCCTAAACCATGGCCCAGACTTGAGAGATTGTTGAATACAAGAGATTGTTGTCGCATGAAGAGAGTAATCAGTACTTGTCAGATATTCATGCAGCTCCTTTAATGTTGCCGTAGGTCTCTTGGCAGCCTCCCTGGTAAGTTTTTGTCTTGTCCTTTTATAAATTTTGGAGGGATGTCCTGGGTTGTCACTGTGGTGCTCCATTTTCTCTATTTGTTCCATGGTACAGCTAATATTATGGAAATTCTTTTATACTCCGCTCTTGATTGATACCTTTCAACAAGTGAGATACTGTACAGGCTTTGTAAGCTCTTCACAGAACATGGCTTCAGCAGTTGGATAAAACCAAGAAGCTGTCAAGAGAATCCTACAGAAACAGCTGGTCTTTATTTGGGGTTAATCAAAATAATTTCATTGATGACAGCTGTATGATAATTAATTCTGAACATGAGATTGAATGTGATTAGTTCATTCTGAACATAGCCACATCCCCAATTATAAAAGGGTGCACACACTTATTCAACCAGGTTTTTTATTTTTCCCTAAAATGTTTCTGATTGTTTTTCACTTAATTTTATATGTTGTAGTTTCACATTAAGGGTGGAAAAAGTTCTGACATGATTTAGCTTGGTTTCATTTTTTTTAACATCACAAAACCTGCCATTTTATCAGGAGAAATAAATAAATAAATAAATAAACATGTCTCAAAATGCTTATCTTCTGCATTAGATCTTCCAAGTTATTCAAACCTGGCTGAAGATTCATGTGTGTTCTTTTGGCACTGTTCACATCTCATTAAGAGCTTTCCTTTGATATGTGTAACTGATTTTTCTCGCCCCCCCCAAAATGTTCTTCTGCTTCCAAGAATTCTAAGATGCCTTGTGTCCAGGTCAGTTAATTACTTTCCTATAACAAAATGTTTGATTTCTCTTATACCACAACAATTTGCCAACCAAAAAATCTATTTATAGTTACATTTAATGTTGTGGAAAAGCAAGTTCACCATATCAATGATCATTTTTCACCGTTATTATAAAATTTACTGTAATAACAGCACATTTCTTAGTCTGTTTATGATTAGCATTAAATTATATGGTGTGTTCCTATCTAAGAGGTCACTATACAGTAGAAATGATAATGTATTAGAATGAGCATATTCAGTTAAACAAGTGATATGAATTACAGGTGGCTGTACTGTAAGAGCTGCTGTAATGAAAATAAATCAACACCGTCTGACCAATGTGAATCAAGAATTAGGCAGTGGTAAACTTTATATATATATATTTTAGAACGCTGTTTTTTTTTTTTTTTTTTTTTTTTTTAGTGGTCACTATGGGGGAAACCTTAAAAGTTTCAACAGAGTGATTATCACAAAAACACCCAAACTGGAAAAAATTTTAGGAAGCTAAGAACCCTTAACGTATACAAAGAACCCCTTGAAGAACCCTTTTTCTAAAAGTATAGTTAGCTTTTTCCCTGACACACTTCCTTGGTATTCAGGGGAACCTCCTCAAACCATGAGCCAAGGCTTCAGGTGTTTCTGACAAGCTGAGACGAGATATGTTAGGATGCCAGAGGCTTTTTTGTGTATATACACACATTTAAACACAGATACACACGCACACCTATTCAAATATAGAACTGCAAAGTGAGAGAGACTTAGTGGCTTCAGGCATGTACATTTTCCATTTAATGAGTAAGCAAAAGGTGTGTGAGGCCAAACATCTGCATGATCTAATAACGTCCACAGGGTGAGTGAAAGTTCAGATGCTCAGTGTGTGGGGAGATAATAAAGTAAAGGTTTAAAGATTTATTTATTAACAGAGAAATACCTCTTCACCTTACTTATCTGCTTCTCACAGTACTATACAAGGGCTAAACAAAAATCATGACTGCTCACTTTACTGAAGCCAACGACAGTTCAACTGATTTACTGGATCAGGGTTTCTCAGCTCTGCACTCCTGCAGGTTCATTTCAGGTTCTGCCACTTCTAATACATCTTGTATAGGATTTGATAATTCGCTCATGAACTGGATCAGGCATGCTATGAATAGGGAATATTAAAACTATGCAGGTCTCTAGAGCCTCCAAGACTAGTAATAGAGAACTTCATCACTGAATCTCATCATTTATTCACCGTATTCACAGTATAACTGCTCCATAATTGGTAACTCATTACGACATTAGAAAAACTGACCTTAGTCATTAGACAGTCTGGACATACTGTTGATCCCTCCCTGTTATAACGAACTGTTATTTAATGCTGATCTAATATTATGTGTCTGGTGGTTTGGAAAACCCATTAGAAAAAAATACGAAAAATCAGTTTTCTGCCAAAATTGGGATTTTCTGCATATTAAATACTTTAAGAAAGTTTGCTTGCTGCAAGTATGATGTTGATGAAGGAGCCATTTTAACAAATGCTATGGTCAAAACTCAGCTCAGTGTACTTTCCTCACAATTTCAGACCACCACAAGGGTTCTCTCAGACTGGCACAAAAATATTATATAGCCAAACATGGGGAGTAGAAGTCCATGCACTGATGGATTTGGATCAAACACTGGTTTCACTATTTACAATATGACTATGAAGATTTGAAACGGCCTGCTTCAGGTGCATCAAATACCATACATGTAGCTCTTTTTTCATTACTAGTGAACTATTATTTAGAATTTTAAGTGAAGGAGGCATGGCTTCTGTTCCTTAGTCACAGTGAAGGAGGCGTGGCATCAGTTTCTCGGTCACAGAGAAGGAGGCGTGGCCTATATTCCTCAGTAACAGTGAAGGAGGTGTGGCCTCTGTTCCTCAGTCACAGTGAAGGAGGTGTGGCTTCTGTTTCTCAGTCACAGTTAAGGAGGTGTGGCTTCTGTTTCTCAGTGACAGTGAAGGAGGTGTGGCTTCTGTTTCTCAGTGACAGTGAAGGAGGTGTGGCCTCTGTTCCTCAGTGACAGTGAAGGAGGTGTGGCTTCTGTTTCTCAGTGACAGTGAAGGAGGTGTGGCTTCTGTTTCTCAGTGACAGTGAAGAAGGTGTGGCCTCTGTTCCTCAGTGACAGTGAAGGAGGCATGGCCTCTGTTCTTCAGTGACAGTGAAGGAGGTGTGGCCTCTGTTTCTCAGTGACAGTGAAGGAGGAGTGGCTTCTGTTCCTCAGTGATCGTGAAGGAGGTGTGGCCTCTGTTCCTCAGTCACAGTAGAGTAGGTGTGGTCTTTGTGCTCAGTCTCAGTGAAAGAGGCATGATCTCTGTTCATCAGTTATAATGAAGGAGGTCTGATCTTTGTGTCTCTGTCACAGTGAAGGAGGCGTGGCCTCTGTTCCTCAGTCACAGTGAAGGAGGTGTGGCTTCTGTCTAAATCCACCCCCATTCTCACTCTTTCACTCTTTACTCTAAAGCCTGTCCCATATAGAGCACTATGTAGGGCAGCAGATATGAAGACAGCTGGCCTGATTCAGACAACACTCACAACACACAATGACTGAGAACATGACAAATTATGCAGAAAAACTGACACCATAAAAAATTGGCCAACCTTGTGCATTTTGGTACTGTAAGAGTAATACAGTAAACTATAGGGATTGTTCACTGAGAATTTACACAAAAATGTTCTCACAGTGAGGTAAATAGGACATATGTGCTAATGGCCTGTAAAGCCTAATGATACATGCATCCAAAAAAAAAACCCCAAAAAAACACTTGACTTGATATAGTGGTAAATAAAGAACTGTGTTCATATGTATTGCATTGAGAAAAACAGACTGTTAATGATCATTTAATCGTACCTTAATTGCTGTTTTAATGATAACAGCTTCCATTCAACACAGCAGGATTATTCATTTCAGTACACTTCAACAAACAGATAAGGCTGCTTTCACACTAGGTTTTTTCTTTTCTTTTCCACCAACGCAGATTTTAAAAAGTGCTGCTGTCTGCATTTTTCTGTCACAGCAAATCTTTCAAAAATTGAAAAAAGTTCATCTTTTCTGTAAAGTGCTAAATGATGTCAAGAAATTTTCTTTTACCTCTTGAACAAACAGGCTGCAATTTGGAGGAAACATGACAGACAATGTGCTGGTGAAAAACTGATCTTGGTAGTGACTGCATAGAAGATTAACAATATCTTAAATCCACGATGCAGGAGCGGCAGTGGCACAGCATTTCAGCATCTTAGGCTACCAGACGGCTACAAGTTCCAATCCCAAGGCTGCCAGAAAGACATTAGTCCTTGAGCAAGGCTTTTAACCCAGATCTACTGTATGCTTGGATCATATTCTGACCTACTTGTAAAAATAAGAACCAACTCAAACATAATAAAAGACTGGTGCTATAAACCCTAACCTGATAATTTCATGGTATCTGGTCAGACAAAATCATTTCAGTTGCTTTTGTTCCTGAATCCACTCTTCTTTAACTTCTGATTAGCTTTTGTCACGGACACATTTAAGTCAGATTACAGGCTGTTCTCTCTTGTATCCTCAGTGTTCGCTAGAAAATTGCCCACTGCCTGGACACATAAAAATAAAACCATCTTTTCTGTCTGAACGGTGCAGATAAAACCAGACATGCTGCAGTGTGAGATGCGGCTGCATTTTATATATACATAGCCTCCTCCTTATATTTCTCAATCGCACACTGTTTACACTTACTGCTTTATGTAAAATTGTACATTGTTTATTGCTGTCCTCTGCAGTAAGGAAATGCTGTAAACAGTCATGTTTACAAGTGACAGAAAAAGAAGCCTTGAAAGCACAGGTTCTCAACGCTTGTGGGGTCTCCTGAGATGTGAATGAGATTGCAGGAGATTTTTTTACCAGCCATTATTTAAAATGTAGTTCTATGCCTGTATTTCTAGACTTTATTTATGAAATAAATATTAAGAATTTAAGAATAATTCAAGGTGTAAAAGTTTTCCCAGCTGTATGGTCAGCAATTGCTTGGTGGAAAAAGCTAGATTGTGGATTCTTAGTATAAAAAAAACAAAACAAACAAAAAAAACAGTACATTTTCAATACAGCCCTTTTACAAATTGGTCGTCTAATGTCCAATGGCCGACATTTCCAATACTGATCTGCTGCTCAAATTGTTTCAACTTGTATAAGTGGTGATCAGTGCAAGGGGTGAAAAAAGAAAAAAAAAAAACGTTCTAATTTTTGTTAGCATTAACAATTGTTAGATTTGGCTCTTAGCTGTTGGCCTATTTACAATTTTTTTTTTGGGTCAATCTTTTTTCCCCACTTTTGTCAAAAACCAAAAGTGCCCATTTTCAGCTGAACATCTGTGGTGAACTTGCTAATAAATAGAGTTAACTGATGTTAAATACATAACAGTTTAATTTTAGCTAAGTCAATCATACACTGATAAATTTTATTTTACATTATTGAATTCAAAACTTGCTCTTTTTTGTCCTTGATAGAACCCGAGGCTACTCGCACTAGCGTACTAAAATGTTAATCTGTTAAACTTTGCATAATGCGGAAAGGTTAGCAGGTCTGGTGATATAATTTAATCATGGCAGTGTAATATAATGTTGAGATGATCAAGTCATTATACTGATTTATTGTTATATTGATAAACCCAGCTTTCATTCAGTTTGGAGCTCCTTTTAAGCCTATTTTACACCAGACTGCAGCAATATCTTTCCCTCTTTGATGTATAAAAATGAAATGTGATGTACAAATGTGATTTTTAAATATTTTTAATGTGTTTTTATATTGATTTGTTAAGATAATTTAATAGACTTTGAATAAAATTTTTATAGACCTTTAAACAAGAAAATCACTTTGTTCTGCAGATCGTGTACTTATTTACAGTAGTTCATTATTGGGAGAGACAAAATGAGGCCACTGAACAAAAAGTTTAAGAACTCCTGCTTTAAAGATTAAAACAAGGCTTTTAGCAGCACCTGCTGTGTACAGTAAAAAATTAAAAAAAAAAAAAAAAGCAACATCACCTCCAGAGATCCTCATCTTAAAAACACAAGGAAAGATGACACTCAAAGTTTCTGATTCTGCAAAAAGTACTGGAAAGGGAAGCAAGTGGAGGAAGCTGGGGCTAAAAGTCACTGAGGCAAAGAAAATTCAATCAAGCACCTGCAGTATGAGAGCTGTTGCTGGATATGGGAAATTAATTCAATCCATATCCATGAAATTTAAACCAAATTGAAACGACATAAGGTATTAAAGGTCATGGCGCCATTAATAAATCTATAAGGTCATTCCACACTTCGGGCCTTTCAAACACCACATGCCTTCTCCCAGTAGTAAATGAGATGGCTCATTCGAGGCACTTCCTTTTGTTTTCCCCATAATGAGAGATAATGACAGAGGGAAATATGCTGGATAGCAGTACAGAATTCAATAGGCCTCATTTGCATGAGAAGCAATGCTTAATTTATTGCAACGTCTGAATTATACAAATCAGGGAACTAATAAACTGGCGACTCTGTGTAACTCACACTTATATTTAATTTTAAAAGCGAGAGATTCTCCATTTTCTCTTCAATTCAGAACATATTTCTCTACACGCTGCAGGTTTCCCCACATGATTCCCTCTCCTTGGAAAGAGCCACAGTGTCTCCAGCTATTCAGTCCCGGAGAGATTGACTTTGCCAGCAGAATTCAGATGAGGTTTGCTAGCCTGGTGTGTGTGCACGTATCACACACACTTGGCCACTTCCTCATAGTGGGAGAGCAATCTTCCCGCTCTATATCTAACGTGACACCATGGCTGTTACGGGCTGAGGAAATCCAAGAGTGTGTGCTCAATAACAATCCAACCGTCAGAAGTAGGGTACATAAACACCAAGTGAACAGGGAGAGTGTATATCTCGCTGTGGTCCAATGTAGTGGGATGACCTTTATATAATCTACAAACCGATCAAACATTCAAGACAGCGGATGCATCGGACATGCTTTTGAAATGCTCCATCCCCGTGCATCCACAAAGCCTGGGTGATTGATATCTCCCTATAGTCATCCCCAACGGGCTACTTCTGAAAAGAATGGATTAAAACTTGCAGCCTTCTTGCAAGGAGGAGCAGCAGATTATAATGAATAATTTTACATCAGTAATATGTGGGACGGGACGGGTTCTTTCGAGACACCATCTTTTGTTCTTCTTATTATGAGGAAAATATGCTGGATGGCATTACACAATCCAATAAAGCCTCATTTGCAAACAGCATGTGAAGAAATCCTTAATTTATTAAAGTGATTGAACCGACTTGTTGAGTACTGGTGGTTTTGCTTCAGAAGGAAGCTCGCACTCAGCGAATCAGGGGCCCAAGCACCACACCACACAGCAACCACTATACCGAGCAAAGGTCAAGATATACGTTAGAACATACTTGTACCACAGCTCAAATCTGATTAGTCAGAAGATTTTCATTATTTTTCTATAACAGCAGCTCTGTTAGTAGTTCTAGATGTAATTCAAATCACAGGTTTTTAATATAAATGTGCTTGTTCTAATACATTATTGTTTCTATAGCAATAGCTCATTCACAGAGACTTTGATGGTAGACGATCCACATAATCTAAGTCTAATCATAAAAAACGGAGTTTTAAAAAAAGTGTTGTTATTTACTGGTTGATATGGTAAAGTCTTCTGTTACGAGTCATGTAGGTAACATTTATGGAAGAGGAGTCTCCAGTGTCAGCTCTTTGTAACGATCAGTAAGTTTTCCACCATGGGAGAGTCTTCATTATAGAAGACCTGCGAATTCTTTTTAACTTCAAGAGAGGGGAAAAAAGAGAGGCTAGTGAGGGAACAACAGAGGTTCTACAACATTAAATGTAGATGTAAATGATTAAAAAGCATTACATTAATTAATACATTTAAAAAAAATTATTGTTGTGGTATAAGAGGAATAAAACACTTTGGGCGGTGCTGCTTGGGGGAAAATAATTGTGTAAGCATCACATCACCCAGTCATTGATTATTTTCCCCTAACTGCATAGCTGGAAACTGCATCGTGTTTCATTCCATATTTATTGTAATAAAATTTTTGTTATGAACTAAAAAACAAACAATGTTTCCATAAATATGGATTAGCTTCCTGAGAAAATCATCCAATGCTGGCAGTTCACGATTCATCATTAAAAAAAAAAAAAAAAAGACATTAAATTATTTCTAAAAAGTCACTTTGAATATGTAATGGACTCAACAAATCCTCATCACTTATGGACATCTCATAGCTATCGCTTACTCCTGAAGTATCACATCTAATTCTATGGTGTTCCTCAAGGCTCCAGTCTACATCCTGTGTAAAAGTTGTTAAAGTCATCAGCTGGAGATGCTAGGCTGGAACCCCGACTAGCATGTTGTTCTTGGGGGAGCAGCTCTCAGGCTCCATGGTCATCACCTTCACCGAGTAACCATGAGTCTCAGCAGCCCAACTGCGGTCCAAGTCAACCAAGCCCATGCAGCGTTTCCCTGGAGACGGAAAAGAGTACGGTCATGAGAGTGCTGTCTAAACACATCCCTCTATCAGCCCACTAGATTATTGACAGAGCCATGAATCACCTGTATAAGAGACTTAAGATTCAGAATTCAGCTCTCTTAAATAATGAATACATTCGTATAATAAATGATCTTGTGATTAGTAATCGGTATAATGCATATCAGTGTGAACCTGCATATAAATATTTCATATGTATAATATTATTTGATATTTATTTCTTTCATTTTAAATGCATTATTTATATTTATATTATTTCATATTTAATATTATGATCATATTTATCCCACCTTTAACCCTTTAAGAGATGTCTGCATCAGTAGACGGCAGATGCCAGTTTATCTTACTCATTATACTTTGTCAGAAGTAGACAAACTGAGCTTTCAGAACAGAAGGAGGACCTTAGTTTTCTATCATCAAGGCAGTGAGTAGTAAGTAGCAAGCACACCCACTGGCTACTTTAACTGCAACACCTGTACACCTGCTCATTCATGCAATTATCACACACAACAGTCTCTAGAGTGGCAGTTCTGTGGGTGGAAACGTCTTGTCTTTTGTCGACGGTGGAGTGGCTGACTGCTTTATATCCCAGGGCGCCCTCATGTCTGTGTTAGCTTCTGGCTCTCCCTTTTAGTTATGCTGTCATAGCTAGCCTTGCCAGAGTCCCTGCTTGCACTCTGCACGCAAAGTACATTGTCCTTAACCATTAGAGGACAAAAGCTTTCCTAACAATCTCTCCCTCTCTCTCTATCTCTCTCTCTCCCTCACTCTCTGTCGAGCTACACATGCTACTTCTGAGATGCCAGTGATCCTGACCCCTTCTGCTCCTCCTCGCTGCCTGACCCATCCTGATGCACCTTCTGCTCCTCCTCGCTGCTTGACTCATCCTGATGCCCCTCTTCTGGTTGGAGTTTTCATCGATTGAGGTCGCTCGCTGCTGCTGGGGGCGGCCCCATATGGACGGTCTGAAGAACCATTTGGTTTGCTGGGGATAATCCCACCTGGGGGCTGTGGAGATGGCTTGGGGATCACATATGGGGAGCTGTACTGTAATGGCTTGGGACTGCGATTGCTGTAGTGGCTTCGGGGCTGCGGTTGCCACGAGCACCTTCGTACTCAGGATTCCATCAGTGGACAGTGGATAGATTTTAACCAACCGGACTTCTTGCAAAAACTGTGATGAATTTATTGGTTGCACAATTGCACTATTTGTCCATATAGTACACAATAATAGAAGGGATTTATTTATAATTGCACTATCCGTTGCGCCCAGATGAGGATGGGTTCCCTTTTGAGTCTGGTTCCTCTCAAGGTTTCTTCCTCATATCATCTCAGGGAGTTTTTCCTTGCCACTGTCGCCTCTGGCTTGCTCATTAGGGATAAATTCACAAGGATAAATTCACATATTTACAATATATCTTTTTTTTTGTGAATCAATTTATTTCTGTAAAGCTGCTTTGTGACAATGTCCATTGTTAAAAGTGCTATACAAATAAAACTGAATTGAATTAATGAGAGAGGTCAGGGAAGAATGGCAAGACTGACAGGCTGAGATGAAAGGAAGGCTACAGTAACTCAAATAACCACTCTTTACAGCCGTAGTGAGCAGAAAAGCATCTCAGAAAGCACAACATTTCGAACCTTGAGGTGAATGGGCTACAACAGCAGAAGACCACATCAGTTTCCACTCCTCTCAGACAAAACAGGAATCTGAGGCTACAGTAGGCACAGAGTCACTGAAACTGGACAGGTGAAAACTGAAACAAGACCAGGTAGGTCATGTGATCCATTTTCTTAGCATTGGTACATGCATGTATATATAACGTTTTATTGCTGTTCGTTCAAAAGAAAAAATACCTTCATCTGTTGCCATTTTTGCTGCAACCTCATCTGAGGAAACTGATACTGAATCACTCCATCTAATAGAAAATATTTATTTGAAAGCATGATCTGAAGCTTTTGAAATTATCTCAGAACTCATCCATTAGTTTAAAAACACTTAAAATACATTTAGGAATTGAAAGGATATGGTGTTTGTCTCCACTACTCAGTCAAACTCAGACGCTGCAGGCTTTCAAAGGAACAATACTTTCACATCTCCATGGAAAATACAGCTACACTAATAGATTTGCGACATCCAACACTTTGTGATGGACATGTTTGAGGAGACGGTGTGAGACATGCTATCAGAGCTACCCGTTTCTGCCCCCCCATACATTTACCCATGTGTACCAACCAATCACAGTGGGTGCTTCAGCTCAGCTGCACCGGTTTGTAATGCACATCTGATGCTCCAAAAGCATTTGATGCTTGTTTGAAGTATACAGTCAGGTCCGAAAGTATTTGGACAATAACAGAGTTTTTGTGATTTTGCCTTTATACACCACCACAGTGGATTTGAAATAAAACAATCAAGATGTGATCGAAGTGTAGACTTTCAGCTTTATTTTAAGAGGATCCACAAAAATATGGCATTTACCATTTAGGAATTACAGCGATTTTAAGTAAAGTACTTCCATTTTCAGGGGCTCAAAGGTATTTGGACAATTGACTGAGAAGAAGTTGACCAGGTGTGATCCATTCCCTCGCTACTTCAAGATAAATGAAGCAGATAAAAGGTCTGGAGTTGATATCAGGTATTGAGTTGGCATTTGGCAGCTGTTCGACTGGAGCTACCAATATGAAGTCCAAGGAGATCTCAATGCAAGTGAAAGAGGCCATCATTAGGCTGAAAAAACAACATAAATCTATAAGAGAGATAGCAAAAACCTTAGGTGTGGCCCAATCAAGAGTTGGGTACATTTTTTAAAAAAAAGAAAGCACTGGTGAGTTCAAAAACATCGAAAGGCCAGGAAGACCACGGAAGACTAAACTAAAGTGGATGACCATAGAATCCTTTCCTTGGTGAAGAAAAACCCTGTCAACATCAACAGAAGTCAAGAATACTCTGGAGAAGGTAGGCGCATCATTGTCAAAATCTACAATCAAGAGATGCCTTCATGAATGTAAATACAGAGGGTTTACAACATGGTGCAAACCACTGGTAACATTCAAGAACAGGAAAGCCAGATTAGACTTTGCCAGAAAACATCTAAAAAAAAAAGCCTCCTATGTTCTGGAATAAGATTCTTTGGACTGATGAAACCAAGACTAACTTGTACCAGAATGATGGAAAGAGAAAAGTATGGTGAAAGAAAGGAACAGCTCATGATTCAAAGTATACCACATCATGTGTCAAACATGGTGGAGGGAGTGTTATGGCATGGGCATGTAAGCCTGCCAATGGAACGGGCTCACTGGTGTTTATTGATGATGTGACTGCTGACAGAAGTAGCAAGATGAATTCTGAGGTGTATAGGGCTATACTCTCTGCTCACATTCAGCCAAATGCTACAAAACTGATAGGACACCGCTTCACAGTGAGGGTGGATAATGACCCTAAACATACTGCGAAAGCAACTCAAGACTTTTTGAAGGCAAAGAAATGGAATATTCTTCAATGGCCAAGTCAGTCACCAGATCTCAACCCAACAGAGCATGCTTTTCACTTACTGAAGACAAGACTGAAGGCAGAAAGACCCACAAACAAGCAGCAACTGAAGGTGGCTACAGTGAAAGCCTGGCAAAGCATCTCCAGGGAGGAAACTCAGAATTTGAGTTTTGAGAACATGGGCTCCAGACTTCAGGCAGTCATTGACTGCAAAGGATTTTCATCCAAGTATTAAAATTATGGTTATATTTACAATTATGTCACTTTGTCCAAATACCTTTGAGCCCCTGAAAATGGAGGTACTTTGTTGAAAATGGCTGTAATTCCTAAATGGTAAACGCTATATTTTTGTGGAATCTCTTAAAATAAAGCTGAAAGTCTACACTTCAATCACATCTCGACTGTTTTATTTCAAATCCATTGTGGTGGTGTATAAAGGCAAAATCACAAAAACTCCGTCATTTTCCAAATACTTCCAGACCTGACTGTAAGTTGGCCTTTGCATATGGTAGGATATAATAATATAAAAGTCCTGGAAGTATAAAAGTAGGTTACTTTCAAGGCTAGGCAAGACGGGCTGGGGGAGGACAAAACCTTGTGAAAAAGTATTTAGTTTCTCTAAAGGGAAATGCAGAGTGCCTAGTATGCACCTATAGTTAATCATGTTTGTCACATTATTCTTCTAGTTTTCATCAGTTTCCATTCTTTTCATCTACGCTGTATTTTGAAATGCGTTATTATCCTTCTAAGCCTCGTGAAAACTGTTTTATTTGGAGCAGTTCTACTTTTTCTGAGTAGATCTGACAAAAGCACTTCTGTCCAATTCAGACTAATTCAACTCTCTTTCTGGAATTACTCAAAACATCTCACAGCTGCCTCCATCCCATGACAGAGTGCTACACAGTCAAAATGGAATTGCATTTAAAAAAATTATCCATTATCTATCTGTTTCTCTCTCTCTCTCTCTCTCTCATATATATATATATATATATATATAAAAACAAGAGGTAAACACATTTAAAATTTTAACATACGGAAACAGATATTAATTTCTTTTAGAATTCTTTTCGCGACTCTATCATAGACTGGGAAAAGTCACTGGTTTTCAATAAAGAACAACCTGCCAATGCTTTTTTTCGACAAAATAACACAATGCTCCAGTTCTCGCAATCTCATATCTAAGTAAATTAGTGTTGCACAAGACAAACAAAACAGATACTAGAGCATGACAAACATGGTAAGAAATCTCATTTCATATCATCTAATTTTTAAGCAAAGACACGGTATTTTGCACAAGATGTACTAGATGTAACTTTCTGCATTCTGTTTGCTTAGACGACCTAAAAAGACTGAATGAACAATGAATAAATAAATAAATTCATTCAGCTTCAGGGTCACCAGTTCGATCCTGACCTTAAGTTACTGTCTGTGTTGAGTTTCTGTGTATGTCCTCCATGTGTCCCTGTGAGTTTCCTGTGGCTTAGCTACGCTAAATTGCCCTTAGTTGTGAATGGGTGCATGTGCGTGGTGCCCTGTGAAGGACTGGCATCTGATCCAGGGTGTATTTCCACCTTGCACCCAATCTTCCCGATAAACCACAATCCTGATAAATCCAGGATCCACAGTCCAGGATAAAGCGGTTACTGAAGATGAACAAATGAATGAATGAAAGGATGAATGAATGAACAAATGAACAAGTGAATGAATGAATGAAAAATAAATAAATAAATAAATAAGATGAAATCTTCACTAACTTTTTGATGTGATTATTGTTTAATTTTGCTCTAAGCATTGGTTATTAATATTTATGTGTTACTAAGCATTTCAATGAGGAATGGGGGGGAAAAAACATTTAAAGAGGGGCTAACATTGCTAAAATAAAAATCCTAGCAGGCGGAGAGGAAAAAAATTATTTTGCCGCAAAAGCTCTAGCACATATCAGTGTAAGATAAGGCGATTTTTCTTCCAGATGTGCACAAAGTAATGGTAAGAAAAGAGCGAAGGTGATACTGTTGAGCAGTGGTGGCTCAACAGTTAAGGCTCTGGGTTACTGATCAGCAGGTTGGGGTTCAAGCCCCAGCACTGACAAGCTGCCACTCTTGGGCCCTTGAGCAAGGCCCTTAACCCTCTCTGCTCCAGGGGCGTCGTATCGGGGCTGACCCTGCGCTCTGACCCCAGCTTCCAACAAGCTGGTATGTGCGAAGAAAAGGATTTCACTGCGCTGTAATGTATATGTGGCAAAGTAAAAGGCTTCTTCTTCTAATAAGCAGTTACGCCATAGTTTTCTATTGGTGACCAAAACCCACGAATTCACATGTTAAAGTTCACCTAGATGAAGTCGGCGCATAGTTAATGTACCACTACCAGAACCAAGTGTGCGTCTTTCACACACTGCATCCCTTCCATTTCTGTGAATTGGTTTTTATGATGATTCTGTTTGCATTTAGTCTGACTGCTGTTTGTCTAAGAAACAGAAACATGTCCTTTTCAGGTGTCTCCTGTATTACCACAGAAGGGGTCAAAAATCATACATGCTCTGGCTCAACTATAGATGTTAGCACCTCTGATTATATGTTGCAGCACTAACCTTCCCAGTCAGTATTTAACTTTTAACACAATATGGTGTTACATCAGTAGTTACAGAGATGCTACTGCAGATCAGCCTTATGCAGCAATGTCTGTGTGTGTGTCTGTGAGAAGAGGAGGAGGAGTGTATCACTCCGGCAGCTGCAAGGAGGCAGGAATGACGGATCATCCAATCTGAATGAGAGCTCTTCAGCGCAATGAGGCGGCAGCGCAGTGTGATGGAGAGCCGTCACAGTGGGAGACTAAGTGATGCTTCCTCGCTCTGGCTTGATCTGCACTTCAACAATATTCACACACTCTCCATTTATACAGGATTGAAACTCAGGTTAGAAAAATTCACAGAAAACTAATTAACTCTGTGAGGCAACCGTGCATAAGCAAGTAGTTCTGCAGAGAGGGAAGTTAAGTCAGAGATAAAACCTTTACATCGTTTATTATTTTCCTCTCATGGGTATGCTTAGAGATATTTAAATTTGTGGAAAAAATTCTTGTTTTTGACTTTTAAAATGCGTAATATGGAACATACGCAAAGCAGAGTAGCATCTCAGAGTGCACAACAGGTTGAAACTTGAGGCGGATGGGCTACAACAGCAGAAAAACCACACTGGCTTTCTCTCCTGTCAGCGAAAAGCAGGCATCTGAATAGCCTGGTCTCTGTCAAATCTTCAGCTGTCCAGTTTCGGACAGCCTGTTCCCACTGCAGCTTCAGATTCAACTGTTTAGCTGACAGGAGTGGAACCCAGTATGGTCTTCTGCCCATTCACCTTATGGATTGACAAGTTATCCATTTTGAGGTGCTTTTTTGCTCACCACAGTTGTAAAGAGTTGTTATTTGAGTTATTGTAGCCTTCCTGTCAGCTTGAACCAGTCTGGTCATTCTCCTCTGACTTCTCTCACCAATAAGGTGTTTCCGACCACAAAACTGCCATTCATGGGATGTTTTTTGTTTTTCGCACCATTCTGTGTAAACTCTAGAGACTGTTGTATGTACAAATCCCAGGATATCAGTAGATTCTGAAATGATGCTTGATGTGAACATTAACTGAAACTCCTGACCTGTATATGCATGATTTTATGCATTGCACTGCTGCCACATGATTGGCTGATTTAATAATTGCACAAATGAACAGGTGTATAGGTGTTTCTATTAAAGAGGTCGGTGACTGTGGATCTTAATGGATTTCACCCCCGTAAATTAAGGGAAACTCACCGATTAAGCGGCGCTCAGTGGGAAGCTGGACAGCCGTCTGGTCAGCAAACCTGCACAGGATCATGTGTTCCTGAACAAAACAAAGACATACTGTCACATACAGCTACAACCGAATAACATACACATGGTCACTGAAGCACATAAAGATACACCTGGGTACCATATGACCTTTTTCTACACAAATATGGGTACCAGTACCTTGTATTTGACATTGAAACCAAAATCATACTTTTTCTGTATTTTTTCATGATAATAGTTTGAGGAATTATAAGGTAATGCTTAGTGAAGTGTGAAGACAAAACATGAAAACTGCACTTTCATCTTTTAGTCTGATAACACTTTGAGAATTATCGACTACTACTATAGCTGTAAATAACTCTAAAAGCGGTAAAATTCTTAAATGGCTGCGTCACATCTGGGGTGTGTTTTATTCTGGATGGTGGTGAGGAAAGGACAGCCTCTCTAGGGAAAGCGAGTGTGTGCTCTTTCCCATGCAGTCAGAGCTGCAGTTTTCTTAGCAGATTAATCTGTTATTGCACATTTCACTGGGGTTTAAGTATTACTAGACTCCAATTACCAGTTTAAGATATTCGACTCTTTTCATGTGGTTTGGAAAAGTCAAGCCAGAATTAAGAGCTCTTCTACTTTGACATGTTTGTGAACTTTAATCTTCTGCATTGCCCAGCTTTACTTCCGGTAGGTAGTAATCCAGGAATCTAAAAATGTTACCGTTTATGATGCATATTCTGTCGAAAGTGCTGCCAATTTTTGAAGTTTCTGGCATCTTTTGAAAACTAAATTTTGATACTCAGCCCTAGAAATAAAAAAGAGAGGGACAAAAAGTAGGCATCTTCTACTTATCTCAACCAAAGCACAAAATAGTAAATATAACTATAATATATACCTTTATTAACATGAAGTTGGCACCCCCTTTGCAGCTATAACAGCCTCCACTATTTTGTGAAGGCTTTCTACAAGATTTTGGAGTGTGTCTGTGGGAATTTGTGCCCATTCAGTCAAAAGAGCATTTGTTAGGTCAGGCACTGATGTAGGACAAGAAGGCCTGGCTCACAACTGATGTTCCAATTTATCCCAAAGGTGCTCAGTGGGGTTGAGGTCAGGGTTCTGTGCAGGTCACTGGAGTTCCTCCTCAGAAATGTCATCAGAGCATGTCTTCATGTACCTCGCTTTGTGCTCAGGGACATTGTCACTGTCAACACGAAAGGCTGTTCCCCAAACTGGTGCTACAGTTGGAAGTTGGAAGCCTACAATTGTGTATAATGTCTTTGTATGCTGTAGCCTGAACAATACACTTCACTGGAACTAAGAGGCCAAGCCCAAACCCAGAAATCAAGTTCTAGATCAAACTTTACTGTTTGGTGGAGGAGGGGTAATGGTCTAGAACTGTTCCAGTAGGTACATACATTCCAGTAGGTAGCATTCTCCTGGCATCTGCCAAACCCAGATTTGTCCATCAGACTGCCAGATAGTGAAGCTCGATTCATCACTCCAGAGAACACGTTTCCACTGCTCCAGAGTCCAGTGGCAGCGTCCTTTACACCACTCTGGCTGACGCTTGCCATTGCGCATAGTGATCTTGGGCATTGTGTACAGCTGCTCGGCCATGGAAACCTATTTCCTGATGCACAGTTCTTGCACTGATGTTGCTTCCAGAAGTTTGGAACTCTGTAGTGATTGATGCAACAGGGAAAAGGTGATTTTTATGCACAATGTGCTTCAGCACTCAGGGGCTACGCTCTGTGAGTTTGCATGGTTTGCTGCTTTGTAGCTGAGCTGTTGTTGCTCCTAGATGCTTCCATTTCACAATAATAGCACTTACAGTTAACTGGGGCAGATTTAGAAGGGCAGAAAGTTCACAAACTGACTTGTGGCATCTTATGACAGTTATACGTTTAAAGTCACTGAAGTCTTCAGTATGACCCATTCTACTGCCAGTGTTTGTTTATGGAGATTGCATGACTATTTTTAATGATAATACATGGTTTAATAGCCATGGGTGTGTTGAAGTGGTGATTGAGAGTTAATTTGTGAAGAATTGTTAAAAATGGGGGGTGGGGGGGGCGATCTGAATTGCAGGCTTGTATAATACTGCACACCATATGCTTCACATTACACCAGTATTCCATTCATTATAACTGCTTTCAACACCATAATCAGCTGAGAGCAGACAGCAGAACATTGTGTTCTACAGATGCACTACAGACAAATTCGATCCTAATTTCAGTTTGCTGAGAGTAAGGGCTTTTAAGTTTGATGTAATGAAAAAGCCTTTAGCGCCCTGATGATGTTTTCTGAAGGCAAATAAAATAATATAAACGTTCATCTGAAGATCTCCTGAATCTGAGAATTGATTTAGTCTATGCACATTGTTGAGAATTCTAGAAAATAGAGTGTAATTGCCTAGTCAAACTGAATTACCTCTAATCTTAGGTCCTAATGGTGTTCATAGCTACAACAAATGCTGTACATTTTGTTCTCCTTATGAATCACACAGCTCCAGAAGCCTTGTTTGAATGTGGCTTTGCACAGAATGTATTTTCCATTGAACCTACTATAGCTTATGAAAAAACTACCGTGATTAGTAAAATGTGATTTGTTTGTTCATGGAGCTTAATATTACAGAAGTATAGACCTCTATAAGAGGGTTTGCAACTATACGCTGTAACAATCTAGACCCTCAGAAGCAGAGATGGGTCAAAATTTAGACGGACATAACCCAACTATAAAAACTGTCTCTTAGGAATGCAAGATGTCCAGCAGTAGGGCTAGAACTAAACTCTACAGGCTGGTAGACTTCCCGGAAGTAGGTTTGAGCTTACATATAAAAGACAGTAGATATCTAGAAAGATCTCCAGAAACAGGGCCAGTGCTGAACTCTGCAAGATTGAAGGATCTCCAGGAACAGGATTTGACTTGCATTTTTCCCAAGAACCAGGTTGGGCCTAAACTTATCTGCAGGTTGGCAGATCTCCAGGAGCGAGGTACAATCTAAACCACAGGTAAGTAAATCTTTAGAAGAAATGGTAGAACCCAAAGTATTCAGGATATTAGAGAGACTACACGCTGTGGAGTTGTATAAATCCAGGAGAAATGTTAGACCTAAACCCTGCAGGGTGATAGATATAAACAATTATGGATGGACCTAAACCTTTCATGGTAGTAGATCTCCAGGAAATGGGTTGAACCTAAATTCTGTGGGGTGGCAGAACTTCAAGACCTGGACTGGCCATAAACTCTGCTGTATAATAAATCTCCAGGAGAAAGGTTAGACACTGCAAGGTGGTACAACTCCAGTAGCACTTAGGTTGGGTCTAAATTTAATATGGTGGTAGATCTACAAGAGCAAAATACTACCTAAACTCTGTGGGTGGCATATCTCAAGGAGAAAAGTAGGACCTAAACCCTGCAGGGTAGTAGATCTCCAAAAGAATGAACTGAAACTGTGGGATGGTGGATCACCAAGAGAAAGGTGAGACATAAAATTTGCAAGGTGGTAAAACTCCAGAAGAGTAGGATGTAAACACTGCAGGGTTATAGATTGTCAGAGCAACATTTGACCTAACATCTGGAGAGTGGTAGTTAGGGAAAAGGGTTACACCTAGAGTGGCAGATCTTCAGAAGCAAGGCTGGATCTAAACTCTGCAAGGTGGCAGATCTCTAAGTGAATGGGTGGACCTAACCTCTTCAACCTCATCAGGGTTGGTCCTAAACTCTGTAGGTGGTCATTAACCAAGGAGAAAAGTAGGACAGACCAGTTTAAAAATCCCATTTGAGCTTGCCATTTATTTTCAGAGGTAACTTGCGTCTGTTGAGACATTGTCAGATGGAGGAGCTGAAGCAATCACGGTAGATCCTGCTGAATATGTTCAATCCATCACTCACATGCCCACTATAAGTGTCTCTTACAGCCGAAGAAAGAAAGAAGAGTGGGAGAACTACAACCACTTGATCTGCAACACGTACTCAACACGTGGGAATACGAACGTTCAAAAGAATATACAAGATCTGTTTGAACAGTTATCTACTGTAAACAAAATAAACAAGACTAATAAACTGCTGTGAGTTAGCTGTAAAGAGATTATTAAAGTTGTAATGAGCTGTTCAAAACCCACAGCATGAGGACACTAATCTCCTGAGACATTCAGTTTATCCAGGACAGATCTGGTACCATGCGCAGGGATTTCACTGTCTTATTCACTCTGCAATATAATTTTGACTTTTACATGCTGGAATAAAAGGGGGGTTGTAACCTCAGAGTTGAGAGTCTTTACAGCAGTGTAGAGTGTTAAGGCAGAATAAACCAAAGGGACAGAGAAAGATATCACCTACATGCAGGTAATAATGATGAACAGTGAGAGGAATGTCTAACACGTTAACACTTACCTTATATGTCAATGTGTCTGCAAATTTCTTACTGTGAAGAAGGAAGGAAGGGAAGATTAATGACACATCTAAAAACTGAGGTGCAAATTACATTTTAAAAAAAGAAGTGAAGACGAGTAAAGACTTGCACTTCACACTTGTTGGAATTAAAAAAAAAAATTCATGGAACTAAGAAAAAGTAAAGTAAGTTTTATGAACTAACCCAAAATTGAACTTACAGTACTAAATATAAACACATATTATGGCCTTGATAAGAGAAAATAGTGAAAACAAGCACAAACTGGAAAAGAAATACACTTTATTTTTTAAACAGAAACCTTCTATCTCGAGAGTTCATACACTCTTAGAAAAAAAGACTGCCCAAAGGTTCACAGAGGGACAAGAACAACTTATTTATTTGCCGTCATTACCCTGGACTTCACGGGGAGGCCAGCAGGACCACTCTGAGTTCCTCTGACCTGAGCAGCTTCACCTTTAACCCCACTATGCACCATGCTGATCATTCTCACCTACCCATTTAACATCTCAAACAAATACATTCAATCTCCTGCCCTTCACACGAATCTTACTAAACACTAAACACTCTTAGGTTTGTCTCTTTAGGGATATCCTTAATGGTTCTATGTAGAACCCTGTATAACAGAGTATTTACCCATGTGACAGAAATAAGTATAATGAAATGAAATGGCATAATACAATTAAAAATAAATAAATAAATGCATAAATATATTCTTCTTCTTCTTCTTACTATTATTATTACTATTAGTACTACTGCTACTACTACTACTGATAATAATAATAATAATAATAACCAAAATCTACATAACTATATTATTTTATTCGTTATGTTACTTTGGCAAAACTTCACTACAGAGGCTCACATACTTCTCATTAACTCAGTAACTATGAGTGCATATAAATAGTGAAAACTGCAGTTATTTGGCGACATTTGTTGGTTATTAGTGCTTTATTAAGTGTTCACTTATTCTTATCTCCTACTGTAGGTGTTATCTACTGTTTTGGAAAAATGTAAAGTGTTAATAATATATATACATTTTTTTTGAGAAATACTCAAATTTGTTTGAATATCATGTTTATACACCATTTGCCTCAGTTTTCACAGCGTCTCCTTTAACACCCAAAACCTGTCAGGGCTTTTTAAAAAATCTTTTAGCGTTTTTTGACTGACCTGTTGACTATCCTCTTTTTTTTTTTACCAGATGGTTTGTGCTGCACAATCACACAAAAAAAAATTAATGAGGAAAAAAATAATTAATTTACTAATCATTAATTACATTATTAACAAATGATTACACTGCATTTTAAAAAAAAAACAGATGATATTAGAGAGAAGTAGGTAACAGCTACAATATAAGGTAATAATAAAAGAACACAAAATAATAAACAATATTAAGCTCAAGAGCTGATGTACGTATGTATTCACTACTTACGGTATGTGCGCACATATAACTTAGGAACTATTGTGTAATATGTGACCTCTTCTACCAGGGGTCGACAACTGGTGGACCGCGGTCCGGATGCAGACTTAGCAAAGCATTTCAGCAGACCAAACCAGATACATGGGAAAAAACCAGTAGCACAAGCAACAAAGGTATGAAAGAAAAACTGGCTGTACTTCACCAACTCTAGTTTTTTTTCCTCAACCTGTAACGGATCCTCCATTGCAGACAAAATTACCTGCATTTATATAAATGATTTAGCTGAAGGGAGCTCATCCGGCCAGAAACTAGCTACAGGGCTAGAGACATTAGGAAAAGGTTTTTGGAGTGATTAGTGAACTAACAACATGGCATGTTAAAAAAAAAAAAAAAAAAAAAAAAAGACAATGAAAACTGAACATTTAAATACAAATGGACAGAGAATTATGTATTTATTAATATTTTCAAGTTCAAAACAGAAATCTTATCTGTTCAGAGTCCTTGGGGCCAGTCAAAATCATCAATCAGTGTGTCTTCTAGCCGCAAACTACTCTCTAATGGTTAAGCATTTGATTAACGGTATTTGTTGTCACTATTCAATCATGTTAGTTGCTTCTCCGGACCATCGTAAGCAAGATATTTTATGTAACTGGACCTTCATAAATTTTTGTTGAATATCCCTGCTCTATACTGAAGCATTTTCTTGAGTTTACTTGTATAGGTGTGTATGACTGGCTGGTATGACAAGCCAATTTTGCTTACAGGATTAATAAAATATGTATCTATGCATCAATCTTTCTGTCGCCTGTTACCATTCCTTCGGTATTAGCAAGGGGAGAGTTTTTTGCATGAAGTATTCCATTGTCAGACAGACACACCACCAAACACCTCAAACATTTGGGAAGGAAATATTCTGTAGCTGTCACTCAACAGTACAGGAGCTCTCGACATGTTGCTGTTTTCAGTACTGAGCATTAGCGTGAACAGGAAACACCCCAAGCTACACAGACTGCCCGACAGGCTTACTGTAAAATAACAATCTGGCACCATGCACGTCAGTCATCATGTTACACAAACACTGCTGCCAGAAACCAAATCAACATGGCACTGTCATGGCAACAGCTCAGGCATGACGGCAAAACACCTCTGTTCGGCTCTGCATTCTGATACTCGTGGCCCCTGGAGAAAAATCTCTTATAGCATCGAATTACGGGATTACCCAGCCTACACACTGACTTCACTCCCAGGCTAAAACGGAATGCTTGGCAAATGATAAAGTTGTTTTTGTTTTTTATTTATTTGAATTCAGGTATACTGTGCTGCTGCTGCTCCAGCGCTGGAGGGAAG
Organism: Pangasianodon hypophthalmus; assembly: GCF_027358585.1. Lineage (NCBI taxonomy): Eukaryota > Metazoa > Chordata > Actinopteri > Siluriformes > Pangasiidae > Pangasianodon > Pangasianodon hypophthalmus. The sequence goes on from NC_069712.1 coordinate 7,347,740, forward strand.
GAAGAGAGAGACAGGACATCTAATAAAATTTAATAACATGCAAGAACACGGCCAGGCAGACATTTCATATATGAGTGGGACCAAGAAAAGCAAACACACACACACATATTCACTCACTAACCTCCTAGGGAAGCTGAACTTGAGTGTATTCTGGATGAAGCCGTAACAGCATGGACTGATCACGAATCTGGCTTTAGCCTGAACGCAGCGATCTAGGACCATGTCTGTTGCCACACCACATGCATGTAGAGCCACCTGCATTACATAAAACACAAATTATACATACAACCGCTTTGACCCTCATTACACACCTGTACTTCACAAATTAGAGCATACTGCATTGCCTGTAGACAGATCTTGCTGCTATTTCACACTTTTTCTCCCATTCTTGCAGCTAATAGGACCGTTTTCAGCTGAATTGTTTGTAGTGATTATACAAATGCACAGCTAAGTTCAGCTCTTTCTCAGCGTTACCATATAATCCATCAAACCACTGCTCTGCTGTCATGCCTAGTTAGCAGTGTTTTGCGCATTTATTATATTTTTGTCCTGTGTACCATGCAGCTATACTGTATTGTTATGTTACACCACAGTCCTGGAGAAATGATATTTCATTCCAATATATACAAGTTTCATGGAAAAATGTGAATAAATTGCACTTGAATTGTTTGTGAATCGTCTACTGGCATATCTGGTTTACTCTCCAACCACAGCTGCCTTTAATCAAGCACTAATTTAGAGCCCCATTAGGATATGAGAACAGGTAGTTAATAAGTACTTAAATAAGTCTTGTCTGTGGCATAATAATGAATAAACCACAGATGCACAACAACTTTCTGATTGGCTGCGTGCCCGGTATGATTCAAGCGGCGGGGGGGGGGAAAGGGTGTGTTTCACCTTTGTTTGAATTTGTATGAATTTATTCAGTTTCTTGTATCCCTAAATATCTTGAATGCATTAAAAATCAGTTTCTTGTATCCCTAAATATCTTGAATGCATTAAAAATCAGTTTCTTGTATCCTTAAATATCTTGAATGCATTAAAAGCAAGTGACATTAACAGACATTCCTCAAGCAAAGATGGTTGGTTGTGCTGTCCATATAAACTGGTATGGATTTGATTGGAGGTTTTAAATATAGTTAATAAATAAAGTTAGTATGACTGAACTGGTAACCAGGCCATAAAAGGTCATAATATATGCGAAACTAAAAAAAAAAAAAAAAGACTATCATAAATGTACGTAAATCCTATAATAAAATTCTAAAATTTTAAATCTTTCTGTTCAGAACATTAGATTCAACTGTTAGGATGCTATATTTTAAAGTGAAACTAACTTTTTTTTTTTTTTTTAAACTGCTTTCAGTCAATAAGCACAAACGCAGTAGTTTGATGTATCTTGGCACATCTTGGTGCCTAATGTGCAACATGTAAATTATGTACATCCCATAATTATATACCTCCCATACACACCCACACCCACACACATTTATGCCCTGTGATTGATTAACTCAAACCATAATTCTAAACACTTGGAGTGGAGTGCACACTAGCAAAGTGCGATCATTGATCTGTTAGCAGTTTAAGCACGAAGTTGTGGGTCCTCTAAGGCAACAGTGTAACAGAGCATGACAGCAGAGGACTCTGTGCACATTAGCTGCAAACTGGTAAACAACTGCATAAAGGAAGCTGAATAAGATCCAGTGAGGCCCAACAGGATGAGTAAAAGATGGACAGGCATTCATCGCCTCCTTCTCTACTGGGGAAACCATGACTGAGCTCAGATGAGGACCCGAGGTAATGAGGGAAGACACATTCTGATAATCACTCACAATGTGTATGGTTACTTTAAAATCTTTTTATGAATATCATGGACATTTAAATATATATAAACCACATTGCTCCATTGCTATGTTCCCTGCATCAGCCTCCTGTAGTTGCCCGAAGCAGATTTAAAACATTGATGCTTTCCCTACAAAGCCCCAAAGATGGACAACACCCCGCTCTATACCATGTTCCCATCGAGCTTCTTGCATGGCTCGACTCGACCCGCAATCCGACAAGATAAAATAAATACGTAACATCTACATAAGCCCCTCCTGACCACCTGACATAAACTGCACAACATTTCATACGACTACATAACTCTTACACAAGCCCTTCCTGACCAACTCTCACAAACTACATAACATTCTACTAAATGGTAGTGTTCACAGGGCTACATAACAACTACACATGCCCTTCGAGACCATCTATCAAACTGCATAATGCTTTATTTAAAGGCAGTGTTCATAGTGCTACATAACAATTATGAACTGACCATCTGATAAACTGCATAACAATTTAATTGAGGGCAGTGTTTATAGGGCTACATAACACTTACATAGCACTTGCTGAGCATCTGACAAAAACTGCATAACACCATACATATAGGCAGTGTTCAAAGGGCTACATAAAACATGCATAAGCCCTTCCTGACCATCTGACAAACTGCTACACGACATTTACATCCTGACCATCCGACATAAGTTTAGTTAATAGTATCATTCATAGGGCTATATAACACCTACATAAGCCCTTCAAGACCATCTGACATAACCTGGATAACACTATACATATGGGCAGTGTTCACAGGGCTACATAAAACATATATAAGCCCTTCATGACCATCTGATGAACTGCATAATGCTTTATTTAAGGGCAGTGTTCATAGCATAATAGTTTACTTAAGAGCGTTGTTCATAGGGCTACATAAAACATACATAAGCCCTTCATGGCCATCTGATGAAATGCATAACACTTTATTTAAGTGCATTGTTCATAGCACTACATAACATTTACATCCTGAATTTCCGACATAACAGTTTACTTAAGGACATTGGTCACACGGCTATGTAACACCTACAAAAGCCCTTGCAAACCATCGGACATAAACTGTAAAACACCTTATTTAAGAGCAGCGCTCATAGGGATACATAACAACTACATAAGACACACAGATTGGTCTACAGAAGACCCTTCTCCCCTTGGGTGAAATCAGAATATCATCATTTTGGAGTCACATGACCTTGTAATCGATGAATCAATACCACTTCATCTTGATTCTTTGAAGCTGAGCATCCTTATAATGCATTACATTTCAAGTCTGATGTCCTGCTAATACACTACATCTACATACACAAGATATTTAGCTCTGTTGCTAAATAATATTTTTTGAATCCATCCCCTCTTACAGTCTTTATTCATCCCGGAAAAAAAGAGACTGAAGAAAACATCTCAGCCATCTATTAATGGAAAAGTAATGCACACTGTGCATCAGATCTCCCTCTAATAATAGCGACTCATGTAACAGAATAAAAAAAATTCTTCGATGAGAGCAGGAGAGCTTATCATGCTGCTTCTTACTACATACAGTCCCCTCCAAAAGTATTGGAACAGCAAGGCCAATTCTTCTGTTTTTGCTATATATTGAAAAAATTTGGGTTTGACATCAAAAGATGAATCTTAGACAATACATCAGAATTTCAGCTTTCATGTCTTGATATTTACATCTAGATGCGTTAAACAACTTAGAACATGGTACCTTTGGTGGCAGAAACACCCAATTTTGGTCAGAGCAAATGTATTGGAACAGATAGTCTTAAAGTAAATAACACTTGGTTGCATATCCCTTGCTTGCAATAACTGCATCAAGCCAGCAACCCACTGATATCATCAAACTGTTGCATTCTTCTTTTCCAGGCTTGTACTTCAGCTTCTTTCAGTTGTTGTTTGTTTTGGGGGGTTTCTCCCATCAGTCTCCTCTTCAGGAGGTGAAATGCTGCTCAATTGGGTAAGGTCTGGTCATTGACTTGGCCAGTCTAAAACCTTCCATTTTTTCCCCCTGATGAAGTCCTTTGTTGTGTTGGCTGTGTGGTTTGGGTCATTGCCTTGCTGCATGATGAAGTTCCTCCCAGTTAGATGCATTTCTCTGTAAATTGGCAGACAGAATGTTTCTGTAGACTTCTGAATTCATTCTGCTACTACAATCTTAAATTACATCATCAATAAAGATTAGTGAGTCCGTTCCAGAAGCAGCCATGCAAGCCCAAGCCATGACACTACCTCCTCCGTGCTTGACCGATGAGCTTGTATGTTTTGGATCATGAGCAGATCCTTTCTATTTCCACACTTTGGCCTTTCCATCACTTTGGTAGAGGTTAATCTTGGTTCCACAACTTTTGTGGCTTGTCTCTGTTTCTTTGTGAATTTGAATCTGGCCTTTTGATTCTTTCTGCTGATGAGTGGTTTGTATCTTGTGGTATGGCCTCTATATTTCTGCTCTTGAAGTTTTCTTCGACTGGTGGATTGTGATACCTTGACCCCTGCCCTGTGGAGGTTGTTGGTGATGCCATTGACTGTTGTTTTTTTGGTTTTTCTTCACAGCTCTTACAATGTTTCTGTCATCAACTGCTGTTGTTTTCCTTGGCCGACCTGTTCGATGTCTGGTTGTTAGTACACCAATGGTTTCTTTCTTTTTAAGGATGCTCTAATTTTCTGTAGTTGCTATGCCCAATGCTTGTGCAAAGGCTCTGATCAATTTTATCCTCTATCCTCATCTTCAAAATGGCTTGCTTTTCTACCATAGACAGCTCTCTGGTCTTCATGTAGGTTTATCCTTTTTAACAACAAATGCAGTCTTCACAGTTGAAATCCAGGGCTCAAACCAAGAGTTGACATTCAGAGCTATTAAGTGTTTAAACAGTTAAGTTAACAGGGTACACCTGGGCAACAAGAAACTGTCAGTCACATGTTCCAATATTTCTGATCACTTGAAAAATGGGTGGGTTCAAACAAAAGGTACTATATTATAATTTGTTTAACGAATCTAGATATAAATATCAGAAAAAAATACAGACTTTTTATTAACTGAACTTCACGCAGGCCACAGCTAACAAAAATCAACACTGTGTTAATTTTTAAATAAATGTATTTTTAAATAAAAGTATGAAGTCTCCAGCTGTACACTCACCAAAAAAAAAAAAGTCATAATCAAATAAAGACAAGCTATCATGCCAGAAGATCTGAGAAATGTGGTTTTGCTTTTTGGTATAGAAAAATAGACATCTTAAATTTCTAATTACATTTGTTCTCCCAAAATAAGCATCTCCATGGAAACTATTACATGATATTTTATTTGGACTCGTACACTGAAGTGGAATAAAATCGATATAATTTAAAAGTTCTGTGGATGCCAAGGGAAAAGAAAACCTCTGCAACGAGGCCTGCATTAAGCAGTGATTCTGCACCATTATGCATCAATTATTTGCAGATAAGAAGATAGTAAAGGATAATGTGGCTGTTGAGAAATTTAACTTCTTTATTAGCTTCAATTGCATTATTGTTTTGAGCTCTAGGTTTTGCTGAGACCTGCTGTTAAATTTTTGATACAAGTGCAACTTAAGGCAAAGTCAACCCCCAAATCTCTTTAGTTTAATAATTAAGCAAAACAATAATGCTGCAGATAATGCTGAAAGTTTTGCTATGTTACAAAGATTTTATTTAACCTCTATGTCTCTACCCAGGGCAAAATAAAAACTAACAGTGTATACCTGTGTTTATTTTAAAATCCCCTTGTTTCCAGTTGCATGCTTGCACAATGAATGAATCTGACTTTGGGCGGTCTGACAGCTAAAATGGCAGATCAGATCAGTCCTGCTGTCATGAAGACTGAGAAGCTGCCCGTAAAGCTATGAGAAAATAAGAAGGAGAAGGTTATTAAGACATCGGCAAAGATTTGAACCTTCTTAGGAGTACTGTGAAATCCATTAAAACAAAGTGGAAAAAAACCCAGACACTACCAAGATCAGGCCAAACCGAGTGGTTGGGCAAAGAAAGGCAATTGTCAGAGAAGTGTCCAAGGATCCAGCTACAACAGGGAATGGGGTTACAGAGCTCACTGGCTGAATTAGAACCTGTGCAGACCTCTGCAATATCAACAGTTCTTCACAGAATGGCAGAGTGGCCAAAAAGAAGCCACTTCCGTGAAAGACCACGTTAGAAATCCAAGAATCTTTTGAAAAATATTTTGTATCTGATACAACTTAAGCCATATGATCTAAAGCTAAAGCATAATGTTTGGCGCAAACCAAATACGGCCCAACATCCAGGTAACACCATTCCTGTAATCAAGCATGGTGATGGTAGCATCATGATTTAGGATTGGTTTTTAGCAGTAGGAACTGGAAAGCTTGTTGTCATTGCAGGCCAAATATAAGCAAATTTTTGATAAGAACCTGTTTCAGTCAGCCAGACATCTGGATTTAGTGCGAAAATACATGCAACAGCACAATAAGCCAAAGTACAGGGTAAATTCTACAAAGGAATGAATTGAAAAAGAAAAAAAAAGAAAAGAAGGTTTGTGTTTTGGAATCGCAGAGTCAAAGCCCAGGCTTAAAACCAACTGAAAATCTGTGTCATGACCTGAAAATTTATATCCGCCAACATTCTTCATCAATTTTGGAGAAAATCTGCATTGAGGAATAGAAGAAAATGCCAATATAAAAATATGCAAAGCTCACGTAGACACATCCGAGACAACTCAAAACTGTAAATGCTGCAAAAGGATCATTCACACTGATGCAGTGAATACTTATCAACTAAACAGGTTTTAGGTTATTTTTTTATTTTCAAATCATTCTGAGCACATCTAAATACTTTATTCAATTTTTTCAAATACAATTATTTCAGTAGAGAGTCACTGCAAAATAAGCAGAAAAAAAATCCCATTCTGATTTGCTTTAATTTGATGTTGCAATACAGCAAAAAGTGAAATAATCATTGGAGGATACTTTAAAATCTTCTGGGATTTTCACGCACAACAGTCTTGGCAGTATACACAGAATGATGCCAAGAACGAGTGCTTATGCAGTTTAAGAGAGAAACCCTATGCTGGTTTCTGCTGTTGTAGCCAACTGGCCTCAAGGTTTGACATGTTGTGTATTCTGGGAAAAGTGGTTATTTGAGTTACCAAAGCTTTCCCGTCACTTCAAAACAGTCTGGCCATTCTCCTCTGACGTCTCTCATCAACAAGGTTTTTGTGCCTGTAGAACTGCTGCTCACTCAATATTTTTTGCATCATTCTGTGCAAACTCTAGAGAATGTTGTGTGTTAAAATCCCAGGAGATCAGCAGTTTGTGAAATACTCAAACCAGCCCATCTGACACCAACAACCATGCCACGGTCAAAGTCACAGAGATCAGATTTTTCACAAATCTCCTAGATCTGCTTTTATTGTTAAAACTGACTGATTTGATGTTGGACCTCTGTAATCTTAGATTTTCACTCACCTTTTTTATCCTGTGTAAGATGGGACATCACAATAAAATCTAAATCTAAGATTTAGGTATTCGATAGCCACGTTCATTTTTTTTCTCCCTCTTTTATTGCCAATAGGGGTTAATAAATTCAATGTGTTCAAAAACTTTTGACTGCTAGTGTAGCTGAAAATAAATGTTTACCAGCAATGTCAACTGCCCTTAGACTTCCATTATAAATGAGTTTCAAGCAAATTGATTTTTTTTTTTGTTATTATCTCGGTACAGGAAGCAGGTTAAAATTATTGCTTTTGGTGAACACATATACTATAGATGTGGTACATAGAGATTAGGTTGAAAAATGCTGAAGCATTCCTTTAACAACCTGGGGCTTAGATTAGATTCTGCCTCCCTTGTAAGTGGATTTGAACAGCAGCATCTGCCAAATGAATAAATGTAACCGTAAAGGTCTTCACTCACTGCTGCTGAACCATGCTACAGTCACGACAAATTAAGCCTGTGCCAGCCATCAGCCCCAGAGTTTTTCCCCCCCAGTATATCACTCCTGCTATGTTTACTCACATCTTCACACAAGCCTGGAGCTGAAAGTACAAGTTTTTATATTATTGTCAGAAAAAATTGTAGCGACTTGTTTTCATGCCTCAAACCCCCGATAAGGTCATAAGTAACAGTCTCTGTCTGGCTCCTGCGGTAGCATTTAAGCAGACAGGCCACAGAGAAAGTAAACAAGCACAGCTAATTGATATCTTGCTTTACTTGCTGACGTTACTCCAGGGCCAGAACATCCAGAATCTGACACTATTTTATTGCACAAGTGGCACTCCAACATTGTCTGATCTAACCAAGCACCATCACAAGACAACATACACACACTCCTTCACAATTTAGTGTTAGCAGTCCAACAACTGTTTTTGGAGGGAGGAAACTGGAGAACCCAGAGAACCCATGCGAGAACATGCGAAACTCAATGATGGACAGCCACCTGAGCTGTGGATTGAACCAGGGATCCTGGAACTGTGAGGCAGCAATGCAGCCTAGCTCTGGTTACAAGTTAAATTTTAAAAAAAAATTGAAGAAAGACATTAGAACCAGGTAGGAAGATTAAAAAAAAAAACCCAACAAAAAAAAACAATGGTTCGCATCCTGTGAAAGACAACCACATGGAAAAAATATAGACCTTGAAATATTATGTGACGCTTTCCCAGTAGAGATCTGCCAAATCCAAATGCACAGCCATAAATAAGATGATGTAACTTCCTGTGTGTGGGTAAGAGACAGACAATTTGCTAGGCTGAAAAACAGCACATGGTTTGGACTGAAGGCCAAGTGGAGCAGGTCTCCATGGAGCACAGCGCAAGCTGAAACGTCTCATTAGGGCAATGAGCACACAAAAAGGCAGACGTTCAACAAAATACTAACAGGAAAGCCACACAAAGGACCGCTAGAGCGAGGACCGTGTTACGTAACTCAATCCGAAGATCAGCACTGTAGAAGAAATGAGCCATTCAACCTCAGGGTGGATTACACAAACCAACCCCTGTGGTCTGGGGAATCAAAATCTTTTCAACAGATAATTAAAAAGAATTATAGCGAAATAAAGAGCAACTATATCGGCAAATATCAGTAAAATTTCCAGGCCAATTCAACAATTGCAAGGCAAATCAAAATCAGTGTTTAGATCTATAAAGATCTCGTCATGGCGGCTGCAGTGCCCTCATTACTTACAATATCAATCCGTGCTAATGGGTTATGTAACTTTCAAGAATCTAATCAGTGTCATGTAGTAAAAGCCTAAAGCAATGCCTAATCACTTATAATGGGCAAAAAAACCCCACTATATGGCCTTATCAAGGTTCCTTTGGCTACACTGTATAAAAAAGACCACGAATTCCCTGTTAAGACACCTCAGTGAGCTCCTCTGCAGCTCACTCTTACCTCTACCACCAATGTCAATGTCAGTGCAAATGGAACAGCAGTCCTTTGTCCTTTAAAATATCTGCAATCGAAACACTCTTCAATAGACCGAAAAAAAAAAAAAAAAAAAAAACAAGACTATGAAGTAATTTGGGTCACAGCAAGTGCACAACTGCAATGTTTCAAAAAATAAATCCATGTAAAAAAAAAGAAAGGGGAAAAAAAAAAAGAATTGGGGCAGAATAAATATCAGCATCATATATACACTCACCTGCCACTTTAATAGGAACACCTGCTCATTTATGCAAGTTGAAGATTGGAAAAACATAGTCTGGTCTTTTTCAAATCTTCAGCTGCCCAGATTCAGGGAGCCTGTGCCCACTGTAGCCTCAGATTCCTGTTCTCGGCTGACAGGAGTGGAAGCGGATGTGGTCTTCTGCTGTTGTTGCCCATCCACCTCAAGATTTAACATGTTGAGCCTGAAGGTTCAAGGTTCAAGGCTCAAGGTTGAGGCTTGAGCCTCAAGCCTCAAAGCCCCATCCACCTCAAGGTTCAACATGTTGTGCGTTCTCAGATGCTTTTTGGCTCATGACAGTTGTAAAGAGTGGTTATTTAAGTTACCATAACTTTCCTGTGAGCTTGATCCAGTCTGTCTATTCTCCTCTGATCTTTCTCATCAACAAGGCATCTGCGCTACAGAACTGCTGGTCGCTGGATGGTTTTGTTTTGCGCACCGCTCTGTGTAAACTCTAGAGACTGTTGTGTGTGAAAATCCCAGAGTAACAGCAGTTCCTGAAATAATCAAACCACCCTATCCGGAACCAACAAACCTGCCACGGGCAAAGTCACTGAGATCTTTGAGATATTTTCCCCATTCTGCTGTTCAATGTGAACATTAACTGAAACTCCTGATCTGTATCTGCATGATTTTATGCATTGAGCTGCTGCCAAATGATTGGCTGATTGGATAATTGCATGAACGAGCAAGGGTACAGGTGTTCCTATTAAAGTGATGATTGAATGTATGAATATATATTCTTTTTTCCTTTCTATTTCCTTTGTGTATTTTGCTAAACTTTTGCTACAATAATTGTTGAAGTACACTGATCCGGTGAAACTGAAAACTTAAAGCCCATCATCCTCCTCCATCTCTTTCTCCTCATCCTCCTCCACTTCCTCCCCATCATCTGTCACCTCATAATCATCCAGAGGCTCCTTCTAATCATGATCACTCTCCTTTCTGTATCATCCTTCAACACATCAGCCTATTCATTCTCTTCCACCTCATAATCCTTCTCCTTCCCATCTTCCTCATCATTCTTCCACTCATCTTTATCATTCTCCTCCTCACCATTCTACACCACTACATCCTGATTTTCCACTTCCATTTCCCACATCTTCCTCCTCTTTTTATTCAGATCTGCTCCACACCATCATTCTTCTCCTCCGTATCTTTGCTCTGCAATTCAACATCATCTATCCTGCTCTACTTTCTCATTATCATTCTCCTCCTTCTCCTCCTCCTCAGCATCCTCATCATCATTTCTCCTGTTCCTGTTTCTTATAATCATTCTCCTCCTCCTCAGCATCATCGTCTATAGTGGCTATAAAAAGTCCACACACACCCCTGTTAAAATGGCAGGATTTTGTGAAGTTAAAAAAATGAAAGAGCGAAAGAACGTTTTCCACTCAATGTGAAATTACGACGTATAAAAGTTAAGCAAAAAACAATCAGAAGTTTTTTTAGAGAAGAATAGGAAAATAAGTGTGCACCCTTTTATAATTGGGGATGTGGCTATGTTCAGAATGAACCAATCACATTCAATTTCATGTTCAAAAGTAATTATTATACAGCTGTTATAAATGAAATTATTTTGATTAACCCCAAATAAAGATCAGCTGTTTCTGTAGGATTTTCTTGACATCTCCTTGGTTTCATCCGACTGCTGAAGCCACGGGCCACAGGGAGCTTACAAAGCATACATGGTATCTGACTTGCTGAAATGTATCGATCAGGAGAGGGGTATAAAAAATTTCCAAAACATTAGATGTACCATGGAACACCATGAAGGTCATTATCAACAAGTGTAGAAAATGGAACATCACAGTGGCATCACCAAGAACAGGACGTCCAAAATTTACAAATTTACAAAAGGACAAGACAAAAACTTACCAGGGAGGCTGCCAATAGACCTACTGCAGCATTAAAGGAGCTGCAGGAATATCTGAAAAGTACCGATTAGTCTCTGCACTGTGATAACATTCTCTCATATTCTTCACATGTCTGGGCTATGGGATAAGGTGGCTAGACAGAAGCCCTTTCTCACAAAAAAACATCCAATCCAACTAAATCACCCTAACCCATGTGGCAAAATGTGTTATGGTCTGATGAGACCAATTCCAAAAGGTATAATAGTTCCATAATTCCAAAAGATATGTTTGGTGCAAACAAAAAGCACATCACCAAGAGAACACTATATCCAAGGTGAAGCATGGTGGTGGCAGCTTGCCAAGACAAGATGTGCCACGCTATTAGACTCTTAGCCAAAAAAGACTGCGTGATGTGATATAATCAAAACGTGCTTCAGCAAAGCATTAGTGTAGGGGCTGAGCACACTTACGTAACTAGGTTACTTTAAGTTTTTTTGTTTTTCTTTTATTCCCTAAAAAAGTGTCTGATTGTTTTTCACTTTATTTGTATACTTTGCAATTTCACATTAAGGGTGAGAAATGTTCTGACATAATTTATCTTAGTTAATTTTTTTTTTTTTAACTTCACACAAACCTGCCATTTTAATAGGGTTGTGTAGACTTTTTATATCCATTGTATCCACCCTCTTCTTTCTCATAATCCTCCCTCTTCCTCATCAGTTTCTGTTCATCTTTATCATTCTCCCCCTCATCATTCTATACCACTGCATTCTCACGTTCCACATCCCTCTCTTCCTCCAATTTTCATTCAATTCTCCTCCACATCATTCTTCTCCTTCTCATCTCTGCTCTGCAAATTTCTTCATCATCTATCCTGCTCCTCTTTCTCATTATCATTCTCCTCCTCCTCATCACCATCTCTCCTGCTCCTCTTTCTCATCATCATTCTCCTGCTCCTCCACATCTTTCTCTTCATCCTTCTCCACTTCATTATTCTGATAATCCTGCTGCTGGCATCCACTGCATCCTCATTGTCTACCTTCCTCTTTTTTCATTCCATCCTCCTCCTCATACTCATTTCTCTCCTCCTCCTCTCCTTCCTCCTAATCTTCTTCATCATCATAAATGTCATCCAATCCTTTCCTCACCTGTGTCTTGAGCCAGGATACAACTGAGCAGTTGTGGGTTAAAGTTCCCTTGCCATAGCCCAAAGCCTGGAACATAGAGTCATCACTTCCTGCTCCTCTTGATCTTACTTTTCATTCCCCTTGTTCTCTTCTTCCTCATTATCATCTATCCTCCTTCTTTTCCAGACCACACTGTAACGTAATACACTACTTGCTTTATGTTTAAACTTATTCATCCCATTATGACTTCAAGAGACTTTGAAAACCAACGCTTTTTTAAAGCTCCACTTAGTGTGAAGGCTGCTTAATTTAGAGATAATAATGCTCTTACTGGTGTTAGATTTGTGGGAGTGATAACAGAGCTGTGGATTGGAAGCTGAGAGATTAGTTCTCACTGCATCTGGCATTTCAGACAGCACAAAGGCGAGAACTAACTAAACCATTCACACCAACAACAGGGTGGAAAAAACAGCAATGACTCAGTTCTGCGTGAGGGCTTGCAAACAAAAGCTGCACTCAAATACGCATTCCTGACTTTGAAAGAAATGAAGCTGGAGGTCTAAATGCCCAGAAATGGCTTATCCGAATAAGATATTGAGACTTTATCATCCTAGCTTGGCGGTTAACAACAAATGACACTTCAAAGCCAGTTTTCTCAAGTTGCTGAGGTTAAATCATGTACTGAATAAAGTGTTTGATTTGATTTAATTTCACTACATTAGTATTATGTATATAATACTATTATATTATATACATACATACATATACATATAAATACATTATAAAAATAATGTATTTAAAGAGAATGCAAATCTAATAGTACATATCCACTCATTCATAAACAGGTCCTTACATGAAAAAGATATTACGCATATAAATATGCATATAGTCAAAAACTGCATTTGTGAATGAGGAACAAAAATAATTATTCGAATAATAATGTCTTGTAAATTAAGGTTCGTATGCATTCAACTGTACATGCAAAAGACGCACTACGTCTAACATGCACTAAAGATGCACTACGTCTAACTAACATCTCTCTAAACCTATGCAAGCTTGAGTTGACCTGTTTGTAAACTGAACTGTTATGTTAATTGGATCCTCACTCACCCCTACTTGGAAGTTCCCTATGAAGTAGTCGAGGTTCGCTTGGATGAAGCTGATGTTCTGAAGTCCGAGCTGTGAGCTTCTGTCTCTAGCTCTCACCAGAGACTCTTCTTTGTTTTCTATAAGGATGACCTAAAGAATTTAAAACAGAATATATATACAATGGATTTGAAATAAAACAATCAAGATGTGATTGAAGTGTAGACTTTTAGGTTTATTTTAAGAGGTTCCACAAAAATATGGCATTTACCATTTAGGAATTACAGCCATTTTAAGCAAAGTACCTCCATTTTCAGGGGCTCGAAGGTATTTGGACAAAGTGACATAATTGTAAATATAACCATAATTTTAATACTTGGATGAAAATCCTTTGCAGTCAATGACTGCCTGAAGTCTGGAGCCCATGGACATCACCAAGTTTCCACTGAGTTTCCTCCCTGGAGATGCTTTGCCAGGCCTTCACTGCAGCCACCTTTAGTTGCTGCTTGTTTGTTTTATTTCAAATCCATTGTGGTAGTGTATAAAGGCAAAATCACAAAAACTCTGTCATTGTCCAAATACTTCCAGACCTGACTGTACACATACATACACTCATAGAAAAGCAGTAACTGTGCTTCATGTCGGGCCACATCATACCAAGCTGTCACTTATTATTTCCCTACAACAGCACACCCCATTGTGTTTTATTACCATTGCGTTTTATTACTTATAAAACTAACCTTTCAATAAAACATTAGGCAATTTTCTCCAATCTCTGACTTCAATGTCAGCTGAGTCTGAGTGAATGCATAAGCCCAACACGTCACTGAGCCACCTGGAGGGAACTACTCCAGCCTCCACTTTGGGCAGACGCGTGTAGAATTTCATCTTCGTCCCGATTTATTTGAACCTGCTACAGCCGAACAAAAGAAGAAAGTGATGCTGGACTTACCTGACACTGAGGAAGCGTGTGCGCCAAAACAATCCCAACATGGCCCTGAAATGAAACACACAAACAAAAGAAGAAAGTCTCAAGATGCAGCTTTCAAGGTACCATCAGATCAAAGGCTGGCCATCATAGCTGAGCTCCGTCCATCAGAGTATTGCCCTGCGAGCCTCAACGCCTGTGAACTCCACATGAAAGATTGAATCCAGACATGGTAGCTGTGCACGGCATAACAAAAGCACAAGGGTCTGTGTGTACATGTGTTTCACACTATACGATGCGAGAGAAATAATATACACTTTAATAGAAACACCTGTACATCTGCTCACTTATGCAGTGATCCAATCAGCCAATCATGTGGCAGCAGCACAGTGCATTAAATCATGCAAATACAGGTCAAGAGCTTCAGTTAATGTTGAGTTAAACTTGATGAGAGAGATCAGAGGAGAATGACCAGACTGGTCTGAGCTGACAGAAGTCTATACTTTGTTTCATTTATTACTGTTTACTGCTCTTTATAGTATTTTTTAAAATGCAGAAACATTTAATTTCATTATTTTTGAAGGCATTTTTGCTTTATTTCTTTGCATGTGTATATGTCTTATATATATATACATATATATATATATATATATATATATATATATATATATATATATATATATATACATATATATATATATATATATATATATATATATATATATATATATATATATATATATGAAGAAAATACCAAAATTGGGCCATGTGAAGGGTTTTCCCAAAAAATGTAGTTTTAAAAAAAAAAAAAAAAAACAAAAAAAACAGTCAATGAGTATATTAACCAGGAAGGTGCATCTAATACGTCTTATTTATATTGTTTTCATTCACATTTTCCAAATTCAATATTTAGATAAGAAACAGTTGTGACTTACTCCTCCGCTACAGAAATCCACTATAGTGTGATCAGGTCCAGCGAGCTCCTTCACCATGGCGACCAGGTTGTTCAGCTGCTGCCGCTTGCGTACAGCTCGAGTGTCTGACATCTTACCTGAGAACAACAAATGGTAAATGACTCACCACTACGGTTGTACAATATGGATAAAACATGTGACATGCCATAAAGTTGTTGGAGATTGTGAATGATGATGACAGTGTGAGGGGCAAGAAACTTTTTAACTGTACAATTTCACTCAAGTAGATCAAACAAGTAGAATTTCTTTTAAAATTGTTTTAGTAAATGTAAGAGCCACCATGGCCTGCCACTTTTTACACATACATGTATTCATTTTTGAGAGACTACAGAAACTACAGATTATACACTATAGATGTGTATTTAAAAACAAAAAAACAAAACAAAAAAACAAAAACAAAAAAAAAAAACCTCATGAAGAAATGCCTTTGTGGTTAATTAGCTTAATTCACACCTTCTGTTAGACTTCAGTACAAATAGCCGTTGTAACAAATTCATAAATCAAGTATTATACAGATAATAGTTACAAAAGTTCAGTTGCTTAGATGAAAAAAAACCCCACATATTTGCATAATTAGCACTTTTGTCTTATTTCGGTCTTCTTCTTCTTCTTCTTCTCTTAAAATTCACAGCCAGTATTTTATATTTATATGTAGAAATGGATACAAGTTTTCTTCAGACTTAGAAAGAAAACATGCAATTTCAACCTTCACATTTTCATTTGCTTTAAGAGACTGAAAGAAGAGCAAAGAAGAAAAATCCAAAAACCAAGAAACAACAATAAAAAAAAAACAAAACACATCTCTACGTGAAAAATAGAGCTCAGAAATGAATGCATTTCAAAATCCAGAGAAGGTGGTTTGTGTGTGATGCACAAAGCATGCAAGCCAGTAGCATATGCAAGATCGTTGTTGGTTTGTTACACGTACACTTTAAAAATGGCCCAAGGTTGTTTTTGCCACAAAAGTATCATTTAAAGTTAAAACTTTCTTCATGTTAATACACCTTATATAACTTGTTGACTGCCAGTCTATCATCTGTGGAAGATCATTAAACCTGAACAATATCTTCATGTGTAAAAGCTGTCTGCCAAGTTTACCCCAAATACTTACGTGAAAAAATCCAAAGGAAAAGCTATTCTGTTCTATAAGCTATTAACTTAAAGTATGGCACGTCATACATTTTAACCATTTATAGTTATATTTAATGTTGTGGAATGACTGTAAAATAGGTTAGTTCCTGTTATCATGTACATTATAGCAGCTATATACAGGCAACCCCTCATGAGCCTTACTTTTTCTCCAAGTTAATAGGACAAAAAAACAAACAAATAAACAAACAAGCTTGCCATGTTACTCAGAAACTGGGAAGTACAAAGCTTCCTGTCCTGAAGACTTTCCTATGGCGGAAAGCTATAACTTTACCTCTGACAGTTAGAAAGCACTGACAATGGTGACTGGAGACTCCTTCCATAAATGTTAAATAAACGTCTCCTTACAAAAAAAACTCACCATATCATTACAATAGAAACAATAACACATTAAAACCTGTGATTTGTCTTGTAGCCGGAAAGGTCAGAGCTGCTCTTATAGAAAGTTATTCAACACCTTCTGACTAATCGGAATTGAGAATTCAACAACCATGTGGTATAAATAATAATAACAACGCATATAATTAATTAATTAATTATGTGCAATCATAATTAATTAGAAACTAGACATATAAATGTTCAGAGAGTGAACAATCTGCCTGCAGCTTCACATCATGGTTATGGATACTGCATATGGATACTACAAAAGGAAATAAACAACCCTTTTCTGAAGTCAGATTAGGGCTTCTTTTTTCAATGCTTCATGGCCCCATCGCGCCCATAGCAATCTAGATTATGTGCCCTGAGAAAAGTAAAAAAATTACACATTTCCTATATCACTCAATCATCTGTAAGTGAAAATGAAGGCAGCATCATATTATCATCTCCCGAGTCACACATCTGATCTGTCTCCATTTCCTTCCTCACTCTGAAGAGCATTCTCAGGGTGCAGTATAACATAAATCGCAGTGTGGATAGAGGACAGTGGGCAGGGATGATGTGCCAAACAGAGCAATAATTATATAGTGAAAAAGGCAGAAGTAGCAGCTGTGGCTGAAACGAAAGTTAATAAAGTAACCAAGAATAGTAGAGTGGTTTTTTGACTAGGTATAATATCATATCTGAGAAACAAATAAACAGGAGTTGAGTAGAGATTGGATGTGCAGGGACACAGTTCCCACAAAAAAAAAAAAAAAATAAATAAATAAATAAAACAGGCTCTTATAAAACTCTCAGTCCTATTTCCCTTCAAGCTCGGATGATCATTAATCCAGAGATAATCAGAAATTCAAAGTTTTTAGATTTAGATTTAATGAGCAAGTCAGAGGCGACAGTGGCAAGCAAAAACCATGAGAGAGAGAAACCCGACTTAAACAGAAAAAAGGATAATGAGAAGGGTACAGTAACTCATATAACCACTCTATACAACCATGGTGAGCAGAAAAGCATGTCAGAAAGCACAACATGGAAAACCTTGAGTGAATATAAGCAAAAAATACATAAAGTTAGGTGCCTGGTTTGATCCTGTCTGTCTACAGTTCTCCCACAAGTTCTCCCAGTGTCCATGTGGGTTTTCTCCAGGTTCTCTCTTTTCTTTTCCCACCTTCCAAGAACATGCAGGTAGGATGATTGGCAATACTAAATTACACTATGTGTGTGCCTGGCGCCCTGTGATGGACTGGTCTCCCAGTCAGGGTGTGTTCCAGCTTCATGCCCAGAATTCCTGGGATAAAGTACTTTAATGAAAATGAATGAATGAATGAATGAATGATTTAGGGAAGACGTAAAGCACACAGTCAAGGCAACCAGGAAATTGTTTCCGACTCTCATCTGACCATAAACCATCATAATTTTTATAGTGTATTGTTCAAAAGTTTCAACCTTCAGAAAGAGCAAAACAGACACTACAAGAAGATTTGTGGACTTTTTCTTAAAAAAAAAAAAAAAGCCATCTGAAGTTTAATTTTATTAATTTAATGAGGCTGCTAACTGGATTTTAGTTATATGACATTTTTTTGCTAAAGAAAACGTTTGCTGAACTGATAACAAACAGGAAGCAAACAAGAGTAAGACATTTCTACCTACAAAATGTATACAGCCTTCTGTTTCCTTCAGAAGAAAAAAACATAACTGCTACCAAGTGCAGAGTTAGTACGCCTTGAGAACATACTGTATGCTATTAAACTAAAATCTGATTTGGAATCAGCATGTGTGCAAATTAACATCACACACCAGGCATATGCCAACAGTAATAATCCATTTAACAAAGTTGAATAGATGGCTAGCCCTTTGTCATGATTGGCTGATTGTTTGTGGTCCATATAATTAGTTTTTCCCCCATTTATAGAACCTCCTTTGAGCTTTCTCCTTTGAGCTGTTCATTTATTACATTTATTCTCAAATTTGAGCGAAAATATTCTGATTTAATAGCACCATGTGTGTCAGGGCAGGATCGTTTCCACCACCTTCACATTGGCATGAACTATCCATTTCCTGCAAATTCTGAGTCGTACATGACCAAACATTTACTAAAAGTGGTTTCTCATCAGAGAGGTGAGAGACTGAACATTTCAACACTCGGCTCAAGCATCTCTCATGATGTTTATTAATAATTGTGTATGCAAGATCATAAAACAGCCATGGCGGATGGCCCAGGTGGTTTGATTCGTCAGACGTATTCCAAGGCCATGGCTTCGCTCCCCATGGCAGGCTGTGATTGGCAGTAAAATGGGACATTTAAAAGTTAGCAAACAAGGTCTAAACAAGCAAAATGGCACTGTATCCAGTGAGCTTCCAGAAAGTGGATACTAGGGAGATGGAGTTTTGGCAGCATTTAATGAATAAAGAGTGTGTGGGTATTAGTGGAGATGCCAAGCTGGAGTGTGAGACACAAAGTTGGAGAGTTAAAATAGAAATGAGGCAATCCCCAATGACTGCCAATTCAACTCCCACAGGAACAAAACACATTAGCATGGATCAGTGCCCAGTCTGGTAGAGGAAGCATAGACATTTAAAATATATATAAGGAGGGAATATATATAATCAATTCTTCAATCCATTGTGATTCTCTGCTTATTCTCATATCATCAGGTATTCAATTATGAATTGCATTTAAATTTATCTACATTAATAATTCAGGATTTCAATGCATTTAAATATTAATGAGCTGGTATTGTTACTCTGCTACAGACAGCAAACAATAGCAGTACAGCTAGACTGCTTGCCTCATATAAAAGCCAAAATAAAAAAATTTAATACTTTTACAATAACCTTTTTGTTAATTAATTACAGTAATGATTTTTGTCATTAATCTGTTGCTAGATTTTAGATTTTTTAAAGATCAACAAACATCTAGCATCTTCAGCATATCATTACTCAGGAACAATTTCACTAATTTAAATCCTAATGTTCACTACATAGGGTGTAACATAACATAACTGTAATACCATGTAGTGCACTATATGACTGAATTCTCGATCCTAATTGGTCAGAATGTGTTGATTAATTTTCTGTAACAGCAGCTCTGAGAGTAGTTCCCGCTGCGAGGCAAATCACAGATTTATATTAATGCACTCATTCTAATATGTTACCGTTGCTATAGTAACAGCATATTCGCATAGCCTTAAGTCACAGATGCGCCACATAATCTAAGCCTAATAATATACAAATTTTAAAAATTGCTATTATTTAACAGAGAATAACAATCATTGATCTGAAATATTGATATGCTTTCTGTCAGGAGATGTTTATTTCTAATATTTATGGAAGGAGTCTCCAGTGTCAGCATTTCGTAACAGTCAGTAAGTTTTCCTCCATGTGAAAGTCTTCAAGAAGGAGGTCTTTGCCCTTTGCGGTTTCTCAGCAACATGACAAGCTGTATTTTTTGGCTTATTTACTTCAAAACAAAGCTATATGCATTATGATGCACAAAGATTTGATTTATAATTGTAGCACTGCACCCTGAATCAAATGAGAAAAAAAGAGGCCCTGAGCTTGCAGGCTTTGCCCTGCAATTATCATTCTATTAGAAACAGAGAGAGGAGAAAGTCACGGATAGAAACAGGAACGTAACTGCTCGTTGTGCTCTTTAAGCCTTTAAAGGCTTTTTGGAGTAGCCGAAGAATTCTGCACCTGAGTGAGTGAGTTGGTGTGTTGTGTGTGTGTGTTGCACTGCCTCCTTTCCACTCAAGACACAAGCAGTGAGAAACAGACCTTCTACAGATAGCAGCATGCTGTGGATGCGTGAGCTTCAGCAGAGTGAGAGTCAGATGTGCATGCTGATAATTTATACCAATTCCAAAAACCTTACTTACAGCAGCTATATCAAGCTTTGCTGCATTTTGCCACCACATACTTCTGGCTTGTCAAATTGAAGAAAAAAAAAAAAAACACAGGATGTTAATTTTACAGTGTATCAGTTGGACAAGCTTCATTTATTAAACATTTATTTAAATTTTTTTTTTTGAACAAATTACTAGAGCAGATGGGCTTTTGACAGCACACATTGTGCACCTAATGTAGAGTAATGTGTAATAACAATAAGATGGCAATTAACCACAAATTAGTATGATTCATCAAATGGCTTCAGAATAAATTTAAATGTCACTTCACTGCTAAACCCTATACAAATTTCAGAAAATTTTCAGAAAATTATTCAGAAATTTCTTCCGTTTTGCAGCAGGGCAAAATGAATATATTATAACGATATTGTGATTTATGTCAAATTATGTCACTATACATTTTTCTGAGAAAATTAGGGCTTGGGGATATGATGATATGATAACAACATTACGATAAATTACGTCACAACACACTTTTCTGAGGTATCATAGGAATCGTGATATATTTTTTATAAATATTTTATCTTTTAAAAAATAACAATTACATACTCTGGGAGCAGATTCAATAACGTTTTCTACTGTATTCAATCATTAAATTTGTTATAATGATCATTCCTTTTCAGTGTTTATTTATTTTTGTACACATTACATAAAAGTGGCATCAAACTAATTCTTCTTTATTATTTAAATGCAACACTACTATTTTGCTTGCAGGTTATTAGGAAGATTTATTGTGATGCATATCATGTATCGCAGAAATGTCCTTAAGTATCATATATTGTTGCTAATTGCCCATCTCTGATCAAAATATCTTTCTATATTCGCTATTTGTGTGTGTTTTCTTTTTTTTTAACTAACAATTACAAACGCAGATTGAAAGCAGCTTATTATAAGCATTATATAACCAGAGTGCTGTTTAATTCTCGAATCTGATTGGTCAGAAGGTGTTGATTATTTTTCTATAAGCTTGAACAGTAATTCCACCATGTCATTCAAACGACAGGTTTAGATTAATGCGCCAATCCTAATGCGTTACTGTTGCTATAGTAACAGCTCATTCGAAGGGATTTGTTTTTGCGGATGCTCTACATAATCTAACGATTAGAATAAACAAGTTAAAAAAAGTGTTGTTATTTAACAAAGGAAAATGTATAATAATTATTGACAGGGCTACATTTTCTGTCAGGAGACATTTATTTAACATTTATAGAAGGAGTCTCCAGTGTCAGCACTTTGTAAAAGAAGGTTTTCTGCCATAAGAAAGTCTTCAGCACAGAGTACTTTGCACTTTCTGGTTTCTTGATAACATGACAAGCTGCATTTTTTTCTCAAGAGAGAGAAAAAAAAAAAAGATGCCGGTGAGGGAACGAATGTTTACAGCTGCTATAATGTAAGTGATAACAGGAACTAAGTTGCTCGCAGATGTTCCACAACATTAAATATAACTATAAAGGACATTAAGAAATTAAAAATTGTACTTGTTGGCAACTCATTATAGTATAAGAGAAATAAAACACTTTGGTACATGCTGTTACAGGATAATAATTCACTTTGGGGTGGTAAGAGCCCTGTGTGACCCAGGAATTGATTATTTTCCTATAACAGAATGCCCCACTATGTTTTAGTCATCACTTCCCATTTTGTGCTGAATCTTTAGCTTCAGATTTTTTTTCCTCCTTTTCAATGTTAAATAATTTATATTTATATTATGACACTTCAAGTATCATGATATGATATTCTGGTCATACCACCCACCCCTATATTATAGCACAATACTCTATTTAGTTACAAATCAAGTGGTTCAACAAAGTAACAAATCGAACTGGTGCATTGCAAACCACTTTACAAAACCACCACTGAAGCAAGAACTTATGCAAACATGCTATTTCCAGTGTTGTTCTTAAGGGACTAGCATTCTTACAACATCAGTACAACATTGCCCTGCAGCTCCTGTGCATTTGGCATTGGGCCACTCGCTTTTCCATTCTCTTTTTCTCTAAAAGCTAAGACCAGTGTTCTTTAGGGCTGAAGTCTAAGAAGCGATGTGGAGGATTAGTCAGACCTGCATCCACACAGCACGCAAACGTTATTTTTGTCTCCTCGGGATTAGATGCATGTAGAGCTCTGTCAACGCAAAGCAGGAGGGCAAGCGCGTGTGCGTACCTGAGCCAACAGGAACCGTATATAATTAACTTTATTAGACAGCCATAACTGCAGCTCTGTCTCCATCCAGCTCATCAAGCTTTAACACCTTGTCAGATGTGAGATCGTTCCAGGCGCCGGCTCAGTGGAGCACATAAATACCCATCACACTTTTGGGAGGAAGTCAGTCTCAAGTATTAAATAAGAATGAGATTGGGAAAATATGTTCAAATGTGATCTTAACAGATTTAACTGGACTAGATTACTGATTCAAGCACAGTCAGGATCAGTATATTTTTCAGTGAGAGGAAATAAATATTTGGACATGTTTTGCTATTTATTTATACCTCGAGTGCATATATCCAATTTAACTTTACACACATAATGTCTTTCGACTTTGTAACTTGAAAAAGTGTGATGTATTCATAAGCATAAACAAATATATGTTTAATTAATAGGGGTAAAATGTACTGAGACACCACAAATGACCAATGTTAGCTATAAAGGTATTGTTGGCTAATACAGCTTTGAGGCATTTAAGGTAAGAATTAATTCACTTTTTCCATGATTATGGTTCAGTTTTGGCCCATTCTTCTTGGCAAATCATCTTCAATTCCCCAAAGTTATGAGGGTCCCTCAGATGGACTCGCAATTTCAAAATTCTCCAAACATTTTCAATGGGATTCAAGTCAGGTGACGAACAAGGCTGAGTTATTTTTGGCTGTATGTTTGGGGTCATTGTCTTATCAAAACATCCGTCTTCTCCCCAGATTGAGTTTTTTTGGCTGATGAGATCAAATTCTCTTCTCATATGTCCTTCTGCATTGGTCTATTCATGTTTCCTTCAATCAAGTGTAATGCCCCAGTGCTGTTTGCAGAGAAGTAGAACAATATCACAATGCTCTCACCACCATAATTCATCATGGGTATGGTTTTCTTGAGATAATCTTGGGAAACCTTCTTTCTCCAAACACAATAAGCTGAATTACTGCCAAAAAGCGTTACTGTTCCCAAACAGTTCTAATTTGCCTAAATGCTTTTAGAATGTTCATCTCTGTGCTTCTTTTTTTTTTTGCAGAGGAGTTTTGCGTGAAGTGTAGGAACGGAGATGACTGCGGTGCAGTTCATTGCTTTGTTCTTGTTGTTCCTGCTGCCCCATTAGAGGTGTAACGATACGTTGTGACACGATACAAAAAATGTGAAATCTGCATTAATTATGCATGTAAAATATGGACGCTGGTCATTGTTTCATGGAAAGCCTGCTAGATATGCACTTGTGAAGTCTGACAGCCTAGGTCAGAATCACAACGACCAAAAGGTATTACTATACGATTACATGACCACGTTATAACAGTTACAAAGAACTCTTCAGTAGCTTTCAAACAACAGCAAAGGCCATGGAAATTGGGCATTTTAGCCAACTTTGGAGCTCTATTTCTGCTATTGAGCTCAATATTTTTCGGTCGGTCCCCAGGTCAGACACTTTGTTTAAATCAAAATATTTGGAGAATTATTCATTTTAAGATATGATGAACCTGTAGTATATTTTGTTTACAATATTAAACCTCTGATTTTTTATTTTATTTAGTTTTATACAGACAGAAATGCACACTGTTTTGCATTGGTTATGATTCAGGAACAAAATCATTTTTGTTTTATATATATAAAATATATAAAGTATATGTGTGTGTGTGTGTGTGTGTATATATATATATATATATATATATATATATATATATATACACTTTACAAGATATGCATACTTTCAAAGTCAAGAGACATTACATGTGTAATTTTGAAGTGGATAAATGCACAAGAATTATAATACATAACAAAAACAAGTGTCTGAATACAAACTTCTCCTCACTGTAGACTGGTAAGTAGTAGTGCTTTTGAGCCCCAGGGAACACAAATCTATGATTGTTTTATAAGTAGGCTGTTGGTCTTGTAGACATAAAATATGCAGTACACAGTATGAATAATCGGTGACTTTCCAGTGTCTGCATTTACTTTACCAGAATTTCACTCCATTTCAATTCATAGGCAAATGCTCCACATAATCTAAGCCTAATAATAAAGTAATTAAATGTGCTTTAATTTAACAAAATTTCTTGGTATGGTGAAATTTTCTGCAAGGAAATGTTTATTTATGGAAGAAGTCTCCAGTGTCAGCACTTTGTAACAGTCAAAGCAGTAAGTTTAGGTTTTCTGCATACATGATGCAAACATTCCACAACATGTACCTATATAA
Organism: Pangasianodon hypophthalmus; assembly: GCF_027358585.1. Taxonomy (NCBI): domain Eukaryota; kingdom Metazoa; phylum Chordata; class Actinopteri; order Siluriformes; family Pangasiidae; genus Pangasianodon; species Pangasianodon hypophthalmus. The sequence continues at coordinate 7,373,055 of NC_069712.1, forward strand.
ATGTAACTATAAATGGATAACAAGTATGATGTGTCATTCTTTAATTAATAAAAACTATAATCGTTGACAAATTGCTGTTGTGTAAGAGGAATAAAACATGATTGCTTTCTAAGGAGGTTAGAGTTAAATAAATACGCACTACACGGAGGGATTAATTGATGACTCTGCAGTGACTCTTCATTTTTCATTTAGTTTACTAGAATTTCTCTGTTCAATAGTCCTAATATTGGTTAAAAAAAAGTGTACATTTTGCTCTCACCAATCATAAGACAGATGCTGCTTTTCCTTTGCCACATAACTTTTTTTTTTATATATAAAAAGCGTGGTGTTCACATTTCAACAACCTGATAGTCTCTGAGTCACTTAGTGAGGGAAAGCAAACTAGCGAGCGATTTATAACCTAGTGAGAGTAGCCTGCTGTGAAGGCTCTATAATACAGTAGGTTGGTCCCTGTGCATGTGGGTTTGAATAACAGTGATTCTCATCGCTTGTGCCATTACGTTTAGCTTTGAGTGGACCTGCAGACTTTCCCATGTCAAAAAGAAAACTTACTCACACTGGAGACTCCTTCCATAAACGTTAAATAAATGTCTCTTTACAGAAAATGTCACTGTATCAACATGTTCTTCTTTGTTAAATAACAATCTGTTTATCTGTTGATTGTTAGGTTTAGATTATGTAGAATGTCCACCATACAAGTCCCAGTGAAGGAGCTGTTATTAAAGAAATGTATTAGAATGAGTGCATTAATACAAACATTGCAGATTTCACTCCTTGGTAAGGAGCAAATGCCACATTTAATGGTATAACATCTTTGGAACAGATATGGTGTTTTACTGTGATTAAGAATTCTGAAATATTTATACCCTTACAGTTATGCTATAGATGAGTTGTCCGATATGTAATATGCTAAAAAAAATGCCAAATAAGACTTAACATTAATCTATAAATTTCCTTGACAAAGTCATTTTAATACTCTGATAGACCAAAAACAATGTCATAATTTAAGACGATTATTAAAAAAAAAAAAAAAAAAAGCCCCTTTTGCGGCAAATTCACTAAGACTTTGTGTCATGTTGGTTGAAAGGTATGTCATAGACCACTTCCTCTGCCACTCAATATCAGCTTTCAAAGTAAGGAGCCATCCAAAGTCAAGTTCTGGAGGAATGTGTGATCAGTAACTGTCAAACTCTCCTCTGGGAGGATTTGGGTTGAAGATACTCATAGCCATTCAAGGTCATTTTTGGTTTAAATTGTCCATCTCAAAGGGAACAACACAAAAAAGGATATAAAATTGACTGGTTAGACCAAAAGCAATAAAATATCCAAAGCACATGATAAAAATGGCAAGTATATACGGATCAAGTAATAGAGAAATTATTTACTTTTGCTTAATTTTACTGCCGGTTTCTGCAGTACAAACCACTCGGACTGCCTGCAGCACCGCTAAGGCTTTAAAACCCAGAATCAACATTTCAAACATGGATTTGATCATGGACATCAAAAAAAAAAAAAAAAAAAAAAAAAAAGTATTACCAAAGTACAATCATTCTGACCTACATGAAACGTTTTCAAAAACTAGCCCCAGGTGGAACCACTGGCAAACGTCCATTTGGCTTCTTATCAGTTCATACGAATATAAATCAACAGATTACTGGGCCTCTAATTTCAGCATTTTTTTCCTTTTCTTTCAAGATGCAATTACAAATCAGTGCCTTGGTTTTCTTTGTCTGGATACACTGCCATCGACCTTCGCATGATCTAAAGTCAAACAAGCTCACAAGAGCTAAAAGGCCTAAGAAAACCCATTTGTCATCTTGAAGGTCATTGGAACTCGTGTTGAGGCTCAGAAAATGAAAGCTGACTACCAAAAACAGATAGGTGCTGAAAGCTTGAACTGATGATGTTCTTTTAATCCTAACTTAAAAAGACATTACAAGCCCGTCATTTCACAAACCTCAACTTGTCCGATTGATCTTTCAAACACGCCATATTTCAAAGTCTTATTTACTGAATGTATCCTGCGAATCGTTTGATTGATGAGCGCTTACAGCACTATGCCAGAGCAGCAGGCATTTAAAGCTTTAAAACCAAACAGCAGTAGGAGATTTGTGCCTAATTGGGTCCTCTCTATAGTCAAGTAAAGGTTAAAAGATCTGCCTGTTTCAACTTCTAGAAGATCATTAGATGAAGAAGCATCACTCACGTAGAGACATGGCCAGATCCAACATCAGTCATGAACTGCACTCCATGACTCTGAACAGGAAAATCCCCTTTTGACAGAGTAAATACCAGTAGCTTTGAAAATAACTGTGCAATGAGATGAAGTGTAATCCATCATGTCAAGTGTAGGTAATAAGGAGTCAATGAAGAAAAGGTGCACGTTTGTATTTACATCTTAGAACTCTCTATTAAGTGCTGCTCAGACAGTTTGCAGCAAAACAAAGGACTGTCCATGTTTAGGAATACCATGAGTTAAAAAGGATAAAACATTATACCTAACATTGAAAGAAAGACGTATACAGGGTGTCCCAAAAGTCTTCATGCATAGGAGACTGTGTACGCGAGCACCACGTCGGTTGTGCCTTCAGGTCTAAAATATATAATGTTGACGACCAAATTTATAGAAATTATCATTTTTGAACAAAATACAAAATGTAGCGATATTCATGATGTACAAAATGCACAGTTTTGGACTGTTGAATGATGCATCTGAGTTCGGAGGTACGGTAGAAGGGTGATTTTCTTGTTACATTTTTCTCTCAGAGTGCAAAGTGCTTGTGAGAATCAGTGCGAGACACCATCCATTTACTCATTACACACTGTCTATAAAGTAAAACAGATTTTTAAACTGTAGCCTTTGCGAAGCTGACTTGACATTGTATGCGTGCAGTATTATGACATCGAGAGGATAAAAAAGGGGGTGAATACTTTAGGGTACTATTAGATCTTCATTTTAATACCACCTACCTTTAATTTGTATATTACTGTATTATTATACCACAGTGCTCTCAAATTCTTGAATCTGAAAGGTCAGATGGTGTTAATTATTCTATAACAGCATCTCTGACAGCAGTTCTGACTACAAGGCAAATCACAGGTTTATATTAATCTGTTTGTTCTGAAATGTTATCGTTTCTATAGTAACAACTAACATAGGGGCTGTTGTTGATATGGTGAAGTTTATTTAGCATTTTTAGAAGGAGTCACGCCAGCTACTTCACTACGTCAGGAGCTAAGAATACCATCAAGTGTGCTTTATAATATCATCCAACCATCTTTACCAATGTTGTATCATTTGCTCTGTGTCTTGCTTCTATGCTACATTGGATTGCATTTAACTGCTAATTTCTCCCATTAAACCTCTTGAAGGCAGGTGCTTGTTTTAAATAGATCGTCTAGACGCAGTTGAAAAACGCAAGCCCAGAGTAGCTAACATTATATATTTATATATATATACACACACACACACACACACACACACACACACACACATATATATCTGGCAAACTCTGAATAACCTGAATGGAAATCGAGCATCTGTGTAACACAAAAATTAATTCTGGACAACATTTGTGGAGGATTTATTGACAATGTCAACTGCTAATAACTGTTAATCTGATCTGTCCATTACCTACAAGGGTATATTTGTTAAAATAATCCAAATACTGATATTTCTCACTTGTAATATCCTAGTGTCATCTATAATGCAAGTGGAATACTCCTCTCTTTAGTGCATACCAAAAAAATCACCATCCTGGAGGAGGAGATAAGGGGAAGCCTGAACGAAGGGCAATTCAGCGTTTAACACACCACCCTGAGCAATCTGCTACGAACACTGGGCACTGATTTTAAATGTGCCATTTACGCTGCCATTAGGACTTTTTACATCATGAACTCTGGATTTCGAAATGGAAAGCAATCGTCTGAATGACACAGGTGAGTCCATTTGTGAAATGTCACAGGCCTGCGCCTTCATGATTACATGGCCCTGAAGTAACTTGATACACTTTGGGGATGCTGGGGTGCAGCCAGAAATTTCTGGCCGGCATTTTGGGAGTGTCGTGAGTCTGAAGGGCTCTGGAAAGAAAATAGAGCGAGACAAGATGAGAACCAAATGATTTTACACCCGAGTGTCAGACTCATATATTCATATACACTCACCAGCCACTTTATTAAGAACTCTATCATACAGTTATCCAATCAGCCATTCATGTGGTAGCAGTGCAATAATCAGCATAATCATGCAGATGCATGTCAAGAGCTTTAGTTAATTCACATAAAACATTACAAAAAATGTGATCTCAGTGACTTGTCGTGGCATTGTTGTTGGTGCCAGATGGGCTGGTTCGAGCATTTCAGAAACTGCTGATCTCTTGCGATGTTCACTCACAACCATATCTAGAGTTTACACAGAATGATGCAGGGGGAAAAATCCTGTGAGCGGCAGTTCTGCAGGCCTTGTTGATGAGAGAGGTCAGAGGAGCATGGCCAGACTGGTTCAAGCATACAGGACGGATATGGAAAGACAAATAACCCTATTTCCAACTGTGGTAAACAGAAAAGCATCTCAAAGCACAAAAAATGTCGAACCTTAAGGCAGATGGACTACAACTGAACAGGACTCCATTGGGTTCCACTCATGTCAGTCAAGAACAGGAATCTGAGGCTACAGAGAGCACCGAATCTGGACTGTTGAAGATTCTTTCCTTCTTGGTGTGGGGTTAAAAAACAGACTCGTAAACACATGCAAAGTGATCAAGTGTTAATGGTCCGTTAAAGCAAAAGAAAATTTTTAAAAACATGATTTATTCCCAGTGCAGTCTTGTGCAGCTGACTGTAGAATTGGCCTCATTTAAACTAAGTACATTTAGCCACAAGTCTGCCTGCATCTCCACATCGCCACAGAGAGACTAGTGAATGTATTAGCTGATTAGTCTATGCAACCCTGAGTGTGTATATGTGTGTGTGAGAGAGAGAGACACAGAGAAAAAGAGTGAGTGTATCAGCATGCAGGGAAATGAAGCGAGCTGTCCATCTGTCTCACATGATAAACACTGGCTTGGCAGTCGAGGGATCCCCAAAGCGAAGAGGACGCCCTGGGGGTCACTCTCCCAGTGCCATGTTGTGCGTGAAAAAGAGATAGAAAAGACACAAAAAAAGTAGACAGGACAATGAAGGATGGCATCTCGCTCAGCTTTCATCTCCTCCTCAATGAAAAAAGAGCCCTTATCAGCCTTCATCACGGACAGCTCTGCACCTCAGAAGACAATCTCTGTCTCTGATAGGAATGTAAACAGCACTACTGTTGCACCGGGGGCTTTTGTTTAAACCTGTGAGGGCCGGAAACTTGACTCACAGACAAAACAAGCTCAAACGTTCTCTCCTTCTTCACTCACAATGAGTCAAATCAGAATCAAATTAATAGAGTCTTATTTCACACATCAACCTGGACTGAAATATGAGCTGTATCCTAAATAAGGCCAACATTTTAAATCATTTCTCATGGTTCATGCTTGGCATTGACGGATGATGAACTCCAAAGAGATAACAGGAAAGGAAAAGATGCAAAGAAAAACACACACATGATCAATCAAGCTACAAGTGACACACACTTCTAACCTACACACAAGACTACCGTTCCAAAGGAAACAGGAAGTAATACTGCTAATGTTTATAATACTATAGATGCGGCCACTTCTTGCTAATAAAACTTCCTGCTGCTGCCAACTTACTTTCATGATTAGCTTTTGACTATTTATGTTGGCAGAGGTTTCACCCATCAGTAATGTTGTTTAATGTGTGCTTGAAAGGTTTGAATGTCTTGTCTAGAAGCAAGGACGCAGTTGCACAGCAAGCCAAACAAAATAGGTACATTACATAACGTTTAATTAGGAGGGTTTTTTTTTTCAACCTCTTGCTATCAAAACTTCTCAGAGTAATCACTTCTACTAAACTAGTTATAAAAAGTCCTAACATTATCCGAACACTGTAAATCTAATTCCATATTAAATGTGTTTACTGGGCAGTAAATGTGTTACTTCTAAAGAGGATAGTGATTTCATTCTCACGATCCAAAAATACACACACACGCACACACACGCACACACATGCACACACATGCACACACATGCACACACACGCACAAAGAAATACACAGATGGACATGCTAATTTCCTTATAAAACTAAGGAAGCATTTTTAAAAAGCAAAGGGTTTTCACACCAACTACTGACTTTGTTTAGTTTATTGCTGTTTACACTTTACAGCAGGTTTCTTTATTTCATTTGTATTTTTGAAGGCGTCTTTGCATGTGCCTAACACCTTTGAAACCAGTACTGTACATCATACTTTCTCATGTTTCGAGGGACATGCATATTTCTGAGCACTTTAAAAAAAAAAAAAAAAAAAAAAAAAAAAAGCTCCACGGAGTGTTACAAAACCCATCAAATCAACAGCTCGGCTACTTTTTCAGAGACATTACGTCTCTTTTTTAGACAGCATCTAATGACCGTGAGCCTCATAAGAGTGTCTGTGAGACAGATCCCCTCATAAAAATTCCACGCTCAATTACAGACAGTGGACAGAGACAGGACAGACATATCGTCCATTAAAAAAAAAAAAAAAAAAAGTGCAGCCATGGTATGTGTGTAATCAAGCATTAGGAATGGACACTTTAACATAGCTATAAATTCATAGAGTGGAGATGTGGAATTACAGGACAACATGATGGGTAAAGTGTGAAGGGAGTAAGATGTCAGGAAGGAGGTTGGAGATACTATGAGGTGATTGACACATTAGCCAAGACAAAGAAAACCTACACTGAAAAAAGACTCTTAATAATGAGTCTCTGTTATTATACAGTCATCTCTCTGTAGATTTTACACTAGCAAGGGACAAAGTGATATTCATTTCCAAAAGAGGTTCACAAAATGATTCCAGCAGCAACAGGAACCTGAACTGAGATTAGTTATGAGATTAGTTATATAAAAAAAAGTGTGTAACTATATTTGGGCCAGTATATAAATGATACATTTAAAGGAGCCAATGAGTCCATCCATTCATCCATATTCTATTTCGCTTATCCTACACAGGATCACGGGAAGCCTGGAGCCTATCCCAGGGAACTCGTGGCACGAGGTGGGGGGACCCTGGACAGGGTGCCAACCTATCGCAGGGCACAATCACATACATACACACACTACGGACAAGTTGGAAATGCCAGTCAGCCTACAATGCATGTCTTTGGACTTGCTAAGGAAACCGGAGTTTCCTAGAAGTGTGAGGCAACAGTGCTAACCACTGAGCCCCCATGCCCCCCAGCTGATGAGTCAATATGATAAAAAAAAATTACAACTTCAGTTCAATCTGTAGTTTTAATGTTGCCCCTTAACATTTCCTTTATCACGTGCTGAGAACAGCCACATTTTTTGCTACAACTTGGTGTTTTCAGCTCACCATTTGTTTACATGCATTAATAATTATTATACTACTTCACTACAAACAGTTATAATAACTAGCAAGATTATAAAACGGGCATTTCTTGAAAATGCTCATAGTCTCCTTTTCGTTTTTAATTTTGTTACAACTCATTCACAAGGACTTGCATGGCTTGTAATTTAAGCATAATAATAAACAATTTTTTTTAAAAGTGTTGTTACATTATATGTAACAGTAAATGTATGACATGTTAACTCATCATTTAAACAAATTGCTGCAGTATAAGAGTAATAAAACCCTTTGAGATGTGCGGTTATTGGAAAATTATTAACGTTGGGATTTTAACAGTAACTCGGCTTAGTGTTTGGCTGTATCACACCACTCCACTGTTAATTATTTTCCTTTACACAACAGTTACTTCCAGTTCACTAATCTGATTGGTCAAGCAGGGTTCCAAGAGCGCCTGTATTTCCTATAACCGCACTGGAACGTTTCACTGTGTGTATCACTCCGCTCGTCTGTGTTCATCACGTAAAATTCCACTTCCTAGTTCGAAACGGTTACTACAGTAGCGTTAGCGACATCATCAGTAGATATGGCAAACAATACTTTTCAGGAATCTAAATTTTGACTTAAAATATGAAAGCTTGTCAGTTGAAGATGAAAAGGAAGAAGTGCTGCCAATTTCACCTTAACGGGAATGTACAAATCAATGTGCGCTAGCTAGCCAGCTAGCCAACATGCTATTAAGTGGTGTGTGGCTTCTTTGGGATCTATTTCCGCTTGCTCTGTTCCTCAGTTAACATGCTGTTTCCTGCTGGTTTTAATGTGTCATCTCTTGATGTTATATAAACAAGCAAGCAACAGGCTTCAGTATTAAAAAAAAAAAAATTGCATTACTTTGTTATATCAGTGTGCAAGAGAATGTGTCTCTATGTTAATTATAAGCTTTTTTCCACTAGACACATGGCCAAGACAAGGAAAGCCCTGATGTGGAGGTGACTGACATTATCTGAATGTGTTAAAGAGAGACAGTGAATGCCAGAGGCAGCTCAGACTGAGCACTGACCACGGGTTTATAAGACATGACCTACTCAACATGCTCACCAGGACTTTAATTAAACATGCCATGCTGAATATTAAGATATTTAAAACCCCATTTTTAAATGAGGAGGAAGATGCGGGGGTGATGGAGCACAGGATGATTCGATTCTCCACCTTTTAATAACATCGACTTTCACTGCTCACTCAGATCACCTCTGTAATTGGCTGAGCTCCCAGTGAGAAGAAGTCACTCACTCACTCACAAAGCGACACATGCAAATGCAACTACACACACACACACACACACATACACACACACGTGTATGCAGAGTGCCACTAATAAATACTGCAGCAAACCTCAATAATTTACATATTAGAATTAATACAATAAAATACAATAAAAATCTGACAGGCCAGTAGTGAGCAAAAGCATTAGAGGCAGATAATAAGTAAGGACTCCAGACAGACGAGTGATTCAGTGCTACATGTTGATTTGTCTGAGATGGGGGGGGCTACAAAGCATTTTTTTCGGTGATTCAGTCTTTATGGAAATGTCATTTTCCATATTTTAACAGTCTAAAATGGTCATATTTAAAGAAGGTTGTAGGCGTCACATCCTTTTAGCAATTACAGATTTATGCAAGCCAACCAAGGCTATACACAATTTTCAGTAGGTTCAGTACTCAGAAGATTAACTCTGATCATTTTATCTTTTAAAGTACATATTTCATGTCATGCTAAACCAAAATACCATGTGTTCCACCTACACTGATGTTCTAACAGTTCTCCCACACAGATCAATTTAATTAACACTTAAAACAGAAATGGCTTGTGACAGATCTGTGGTGAATTTTAGTTTTAGCATTTACAGCTACAAATTTTGAAATAGTTGTTGTTTTGTTGTTGTGTTCTGTGTTGCACCACGGTCCTGGAGGACATTTAGTTCCAATGTATACAAGCTATACAGAGGAATGACAATAAAAACCCACTTGACTTGACTTCACCAGCAACTGGGTAGGAAACAAGTAACACTTTTTCACTGGAGAGCATAAATATGGAACAATAAATACAGAAATTCAAACCTAGGACCATCTGTATCCTAGTTGTGTCCTATAACGCTGCCTGCTTAAAAAATTTTTTTTTTTTTTTAACCAAACTGTACTTTTGCTTGTCGCAGTGGTGGTACCCTCATGGCTATACCTGTTGCACCTTTAGTATATATATTTTAGGATGCATGTAGTGTCCCTTTAGTTAAGGTAAAAAGCTTTAAAGGGTGCACTAGTGGTCCTTAAGGTCCAATTATGTACCTTATATTATTTATAATATACATTCACCAAACACTTTAACAGGAACACCTACTCATTTATGCAGTTATCCAATCATTCATAAAATCATGCATAAAATCATGGATATACAAGCCAAGAGCTTCAGTTAATGACACATCAAACATCAGAGAAAAAATGGGGAAAAAGTGTGATCTCTGTGATGTTAACCGTGGCATGGTTGTTGGTGCCATTTGAGTATTTCACAAACTGCTGATCTCCTGGGATTTTCACACACAATAGTCTCTAGAGTTTACATAGAATGATACAAAAAACAGCAAAAAACAAAACTTCCTGTGTGCGGAGGGTCTTCAGGCTGAAACACCTCTACTGATGAGAGACATCAGTAGAGAATGACCAGACTGGTCTGAGCTGACAGGATAGTGATTCAGATAAGCACTTGTTACAACCATGGTGAGCAGAAAAGCATCTCAGCATGCACAACACATCAAACCTTGAAGTGGATGAGCTACAACAGCAGAAGACCACTTCAGGTTCCACTCCTGTCAGCCAAGAACAAGAATCTGAGGCTATCACGGGCACAAACTCACCAGAATTGGACAGCTGAAGCCTGGGAAAAGACCAGGTGATTTATTTGCTAATCTTCAACTGCCCAGTTTCTGTGAGCCTGTGCTCTGACCCCTCTCATCAACAAGCTGTTTCCACCCACAGAACTATCGCTCGCTCAATGTCTTTTGTTTTTTTGCACCATTCTGTGTAAATTCTGAGACTCTAGAGAAACCACACTTAATAGGCAGCCATTTTGGAAGATGGTGGATTTAATAAATCACACATATCAACTGATTTGATTAATCAATAAGGAAATTAATAAGACGAAAAATAAATATGAAACATTAGTAGTAAGTAGCATTGTGGCCTCAAAGCTCCAGGGTCCTGTGGTCAATCCTAAGCTCAGGATACTGTTTGTCCAGTTAACTCCCAAATATTTTTCAGTAGGTGGATTGGCTACGCTATATTTCCCCATAGGTATCAATGTGCATGGTGCCCGGTGATGAACTGCCATCCCATTTGGGCCCAGTGCTCGCTGGACAGGCTCTGGATCCACCACGACCCTGACCAGCATAAAGCAGTTGATCAGAAACATTAAACTGTATGATAAACTTTTGATCTTTAGCAGTCTCTACACTAGTACTGAAGATTCAGTAATGATGAGATTTCTCCACTCACATGGGCCCATGCAGTACTTCTCGAACCTGGGCATGAAGGGTAACCAAATTCAGCATGGCAATGGAAATAAAACCAAAACTCATTATGGTTAATTTAACGAGGAATGATGTGCCACATGGTAGCAAATAGCTAAACAGTTATGACTGGAAAGCTGTCAGTTCAGATCTCAGTGGTAGTTTCTTGAGCAAGACCCTTCACCCTCAACTGCAATGTATTCCTAAAGGGACAATAAAAGCACAAGTGACTCCAATTTACTTTAAAGTCAAAGTGAACTTTTTTTTTTTTCCACGTGTGTTCCATAGTTAAAGTAACAACTGTCCATAAAACAACCATGACAATTTATTACATTGTTTTTTTTTTTATAAGGGTTTTTATTTTCGTAGGATTTTTACTTTCATTAAAGGTTATATTTCTCTCATAATTTCAGTGTGAAATTCAGCGAAATAACCACATAGACCTTTTTATAATAACCACAAAAACTTTTTATAATAACCACAAAAACTTTTTTTTTTTTTTTTTTTAACCCATCTTTTCCAAGGGTGACCAAAGTCCCAGAAGTCATCTGTGAATGTATTAGTTCAGGTATTGGTTTTCCAACCACAGCAATAAAGCTCATTAATGGCACAGGCACACAGATAGAGGCAGACAGAATAAAAAAGCGAGACAGTGGCACATATTTCAGACACAGTGAGCGTCAACTTAATTTGTCCAAGAAGCACAACCTCTTCGGTTTTGTCTTTCATCATTCTGCTGGAAAAATCCCTAGTTGGCAGGAGCTGATAACTGCTTTGGCAAGAAGGGCTGGGATTTGGGGGAAAGACAGCATGAACGTCTAAATGAGTGGCTGGCAAGGTTTAGCACTTGAACTGGAACTTAAGACCATATGGCCTCCATTAGCTAAATCCATGGAATGGAAGACAGAAACGAGCTTGGCCAGATTAAAGTTTTCATCAGCTGCAGTGGTTCTTCAGGTTCACAGCTCTGTATGGTGGGTGTCTTCGATATCATGTTTCCAAACAGATGTTCACAGGGCAACCAGTATGCTAGAAGTGGTTATCGAGTGGGACTGCGAGATGGCCACGACGACCACAAGGCATCCAAAGCAAATTATTCCTGCATATCTGGAGCTGTAAGAAGAATATTCCATCTTTCTGTCTTTACTGCTATTTTTTTAAACATGCATTTCAGGGTTATTACAGTGAATATGAAAGTGTAAATGAACACAGTGTGCAGTGTTATTGGAATGTGAACAGATAGTTTAGATGGGTTAGGACAGGCAATAAACTTGACACGGTGCAGTATTGTTCATATAATCGCCTGTGTGCCTTTCTTGCATCAGGAAAACAAAAAATGATATCTACTAATGGCTAGAGCCAGGCCTGTCTGGCAGGTTTCCATGGTGACATGTAAAATATTTAGCGATTTCATGCCAAATATTATAAACAGGAAAAAGCAATCAAAAAAGCTCTTCTCTCTCTCCAAAACTTTGTGATAGCTTTGGCTGCCATAAGCTCTGTCTCAAATCACATACAACACATGACAAAACATTAATCTAAAAGACTCAGATGATGGTGACACTGGCAGAGTGGGTTACATTGCCACCTCACAGCCAGCTCCAGGGTCCCTGGTTCTATCCTGAGCTTGAGTTATTGTCTGTGCAGAGTTCCCGTGTATGTCCCACCCTCCAGGTTCTCCGGTTTCCTCCCATCTACCAAAAACATGGCAGTAGGTGGATTGGCTGTGATAAATTGCACCTAGGTGTGAATGTATGTGTGTATGGTGTCCTGTGATGACTGAAAGCACATCCTGAGTGTATTCCCACCTCACACCCAGTGTTCCCGGTATAGGCTCCAGATCCACCGTGACTTCAGGATAAAGTGGTCACTAAGAGTGAGTGAGTGATTGAAGATTCAGAGTAGACAGGTTGGTTTTTGGGATACTGGAGAGGATTTTAAATTCCAAGGCTGATCATTAAGTAGCTAAACCACCTATATGCCTGCTGCACCACTGTGTTGCCCCAAAAGACCTCCAAACAGGAGATAAATACATTCTACAGCCATTCACTGTAACATTCATACATTTAGAATTTAACTATGTTTAAAAAATGAACAAAGTTTCAGTACAGTCAACTTGCTTAACTTCCAATTCACTGGTGAAAAGATCAGCAGGCATTTTACTTTTCCTGACAGCTAAACTTGCTTGTTTTTTGTTGACACATCCCCAAAGCTGCCAACTGTTGGCAAAGGATGTGTTTTGCGTCTCTGCAATGTGAATCTAACATAAGTGGGCTGTCTGGACCTCAGACAGGTGGAAACACAATCTGTACAGTGTGCTCACATCAAGCTGGCATTAGAGAGAAAGTAGCTGCCTATAGGATGTCATCAAGACATTCTGAAACACTAAAAAAACATCAAAACGTCTGTAGGAAAAAAAAAATCAACGTCATCCAATAGCAGCTGCAGCAGTTTGTACCAAGTTTTGAGGTCAGACATCTTCTCAAAAGAGAAATACAGGATGTACAATTATCATCTCTGGTGATCCGACTCCTGTCACATTGTCAGCTGGCTAACTTCTCACACTCTAGCTACCCGACTAGCTCATTTGCATGCTGTGTTTGCAAAATGAGATCCACACATATATTCGGATATAAATGCAATGGCATTGGGACAGCAAAAAGATGATATCTATTCACATTTGGCTTGAAAAGATGGTGAGATGGTGATACCACACCACCATATGAGCTGTGCAATGACAACTTTGAGAAGATCTACAATTAAATCACCACCACTGGGATGTGAAGAGAGTCTCTGAATTCTCACTCTGTAGCAAACCCAGGAGGCATGGCAGAAAAAGAGAGAGGCACATCCTGCTAGCGGAGAGATAAAGGGATTCTCCAGCTGCTCCCCAGTTATTAGTGAAGGAGCCAAACGCTGGACTGAAACCAGATACGAAACATGCATAAACTTTCCATTGCCTGGGAAAAAATGCAAACTTCCCACTGGCGAGCTGTTCGTCAAACACTACAGCCTGATGATCAGGAAACAAATTAAAATTTGAATTTTTAGAGCCAGACATGTGGGAAAATCATAGCAGCAAGCACATGACTACTTAAATATAGACGAAGATTGATAACGGGTCTGCTGGCAGCATTCCAGCATAATTCCAAACCTGACTTCATAGCTTCAGGACTGAGATGACAGCTCTCCTGACAGTCCAAGCTAATCAGCTGCACAATAAATAACAATATGCAACATGCGAGATATTGCTCCCACTAGCTGTGAATATGCAACATGGATCTCTATACATGGTCAACAATACAGAGTATTAAAGATTCATTATGATACATATTACAGCCTTTATGATGAAATACAATGCAGTTATTTAGTACTGTGCAAAGAAATAACTGTTAGCTTTGAGGAGTGGTAGGCCACACCTCTTTCACTGGAAACAACAGGCACAGAGGCCACACCTTCTGCATTAAGAGCTGTATTCAGAGCTCAGGACTTCATACCTAGAGTCACGATACGCAAGTGTTTATTCAGATTATTAAAATTACCTGCGTGCAGTTTTCGACTGTGATTTTTTCCTGAGTAGATGTGTCAGAAAAGGTTATTTTAATAGCATCTAGACCACCACCTTTAAAGACAAACACTTGCTGATAAGCCCAAAAAAAAAAAAAAATCATGGGATCGAAAACGCAGACTGGTGAAGCAGCTCACGTTTTCACCTGTGCTTTTAACGACAAAATTAACTATGGTAACAAAAGCAAGAGGCAAGAAAAAGTAGTACAGCGATGCACAAATATTAGCAAGCATTATATATATATATATATATATATACATATATATATATATATATATATATATATACATATAAAAGAACAGGCATCTAATATATTAAGGCTATACGAAAATTCCTGATTGTTATTATCACATTAATTTTTAATCACTATACGTGTGTTATAATTAAATAACATTGCTTAAATAATTTTGTTATTATCACAGCCCATAGATTCTCTCAGGGGACTCTCTTCACTGGGATGGACAGAAGCATAGGCCACGGCTCCTTCACTTTACTTCTTTACTTCACTCCTTCGCTTTACAACTGACTGGCACAGAGGCCACATTAATGCAATAATCCAGTGTAGGACTATATGATAATATCTGAAATGATCATCATTATTTTGCCTAACATTGATTTTTCCATTTAGTGTCCATAATGTTTCACCTAATTCAGGGACAAAATAGTTGGATTGCAGTTGATCACTGAATCACTCACACAGAAACACAACTGAATGAATTGGCAGAAAAGGCAAAGGAAAAGAAACATCTGAGTCACTGTCTTTCAGATTTGTAAGACATACTTGGAAGGTCTAAATGAAAATGTAATGTGCTTGTTTTTTTCATAAAAATGTAAGAGTACAAGTAAATATTTTCAACTATCCTCAGATAAAGTAGACATCTAAAATGATACACATGTTTAGCAATGAAGTATGGTTAGTGGTCAGTATACATCACTATCCAAGCTCATTAACATTGAAGCTTTTATATTTGTTTAACTCACTGAAGAAGCCAGAAATACAAGCGATGTGCTATAACCCGTTACAAGACATGAAGGAATTACTATGGTATGAAAATGTAACATAACATCAGCACATGCCTTTAGTCCTGACTAAGACAAAATGACAGCCATGCTAACACCTGTTTGTATTCAGGACATATGTGAGGCAGAGAGACCATCTTGGAGCCAGCGATAACAAACCCCTATGCCGTCATGTGAGACTTCTTCAGACTGAGGGAGCTGAGGGCAGCACACACACTGCCATAAATTAACATGTGTATGTGTATGGGCACATTCACATATACACACTGATAACACTGTAAACCTCACGCTTATCTTTACCATAGGCTTTCAGGTCCAACAAGCAAAAGGCCAAAACACACCCAAACTCACATTCCGGGGGAACTCTGAAACTGAACACCTACAGAATAAACATGTCAGTGATTACACACTGGGTTTAACAGCGGTGTTACTAATGCATGGTGACGAGGACCAAACAGGATTCAGAGGAACTGAAATTCTTCCTGAGAAACTACCTGTCAAAGGTGATGAGATGTCTTAAATAGAGTGAGCTGAGTGTGTGTGTGTGTGTGTGTTTAGGATAGAGCTGTCAGAGCCTCATTTATCTTCGAAATACCTCAGACACCCTTAAAAACCCTTGAAACCATTCAAGATGTTTAGAGTGCATTCAAGGACTTTTCATTGCACTGATTCTAGTAAGAACACCATCAATGGATGCTGATGCATAAAATTAAGCACAGCTGGCTCCAGAGTGGCACAACAGAAACGTGTCTGCAAAAGTAGTTAGCACTACAGAAACCTGACTGGCTCAGCTTCACCCTTCAGCGGAAAAGGTCTCTCCTTCGTATTGATGTTAGAGGAACAGTGTGCTGACAATAACTAAAAAATAAATTTGTTTCCTTATTTCCACTATCAAACTTTTAACCTCAATGGAAATTTTATTTTCTGATAAGCCTGAGATCACAGTAACCAACAATGAAAAAAAAAAAAGATGGAGGTCACACCTAAAGACGGATGATAAATGGCAGGGATTGGTTAAGCGTTTTCCAATAAATTGTATTATTCGTGTTCCCCAATCTCATCACAGACTCGGCTTAATGCTGCAATTAAATGATTTATTTTAATTACACTGAAAGAAATGATTCACAGACTACAATGCATTGTGTCTATAAATAATAACAAAAAATGTCCAGTGTAACCAGTAAAGGTGGGTCACTAGCAATTTCCATATTATTTAGTTAGAATGAGGTAAAAGATCAGCTTTCAAAAACCTTTCTTTAGAAAAAAAAAAGTCATAGGCCATGGAATATTTAATAGACAATAGCAGATTTGGTGGAGAAAATCCCTCCTTTAACCTCTTAATCCTGGTCAAGGTCATGTTATATCTGGAGCCTATCCCCGGAAGACAGGGAGTGATGCAGGAACACACACTGGATCGCGGTGTTTATGAAAACAAGAAAACATGATTGTGTATTTCTGTTAGGGCTGCATGACCTGGACAGAAAGAGCATGCTGTAACATACTGTGATCGCAATTTATTTTGCAATATATTAAAACAAATTGCTGAGTAGTTCAAGAGTGGCCTGCATTAAACTGACCAAAATTCACTTTATATTTGCTCACACCAATAGCACGATTTATGAAAATGCTCACAGACTGCCAAAACAACAACAACAACAATCACACTAGGGGAAAAACATGAAATATACGGAGAGTACTGCATTTCATTTGTGACATGAAGACAACATGCCACACTGAAAAGCAAACCCTTCACTGCATTACTCTTATATCACTTCATCTCCCCGTGAACGTTATATTATTCTCTGTTACACTGCATATCACTCTAATCAGTGCGTTGCAGTTGTGCTACACTGAAATGCAATCATTGTCCAATCACAGCCCACTGCATTTCATGTGTGTGAATACTTTTCTGTCTGGCACGGAATCATCTCTACACTTCCTGTGGGTTTGTTCCAATGTGTATACTGCAATACTTAATACACCGAATAGTGGAGCGGCACCACGGGCTACCATAGTTACTTGGTTAATACAGTGGGAGGACAAAACAGAACAGAAGAGCTTTAATCCTTTTGGAATGCTGGAATATGAGTCCTGAATGGTTTGTGGTCAGATGTTGGAGCACTCTTCAAGAAGAACGTCTTCCAGTTCCAATCTTGAGGGATGAAGGAGGTGGATATCTATTCAGCAGTTACAGAACTTCAGAACTCAGATGTCTAAATCTGGTGATTGGGGAGGACATGGAAAGTGCCTGGCTTCATCCTGGTGTTCATCAAACCACTATTGAATAATGTTAGCAGTCTGCATGGGGAATCATCATCCTGGAAGGCGTGTTTGTGCTATATGGTGCACCTGGTCCTGTAAATATTATCTTATATTTATTGGCTGTTACAGGACCATGCAAAGCAAACATTAATCCTGATTACTTTTTTACAAGCTGGCTGCCCCTATCATTATAGATCCCTCAAAGTATGTAACATTTGGCAGCATACAGTATATAGTGGGTTGAAAGCTTCATTTGGTCTGTTATGCTTGGTTGCACATTGGCCTTTGGAATAAAGGTTTCCCCTTTTTGGTAGCCCTGCCATGTATTTTAGTTTTATGGAGCTCATAATGTACAGTTTATGTTGAGACAGGGTTACAAAGGTGCTCATTCAATTCTATGGTTTTATTCTGGCTGTATTGTGGGCCATTTAACAAATTGTCCATCTACTCCAGTTAGAGCTTCAACTTTTGATCACATATATACTCATTACAATGCCATTTATTCTTGCTTGAGATATATTGCCATGAGACTCTTCCCACTGAAACATTAAATATTTTTACGTTTTCTGCACATGTATTTTGAGTATCTACCAAGTTGGCCTCTCTGGAATTACGTTACTTGCCTTCTTGCATATTTAATCTTACTTAACAAATTGCTAGTTATCAGACCAATTTTAGCCAATATGTGCTGTTAGTCAGCCAAGTAATCAAGTCATGTGGCGCTTCCATCATTTTGTCCACCCCCTTCATTTTCACTTGTTATTTATGGTAGTATGTGGTTATGAATGCAGTTTGTGACATTTAGTTTTTTTCCCCCTTTGTTTCCTGGCATTTTCATCAGGCTCAAATTCAAAAGTTGCCTAAAACAGTGTACGGACCTCACTACTGCATGGGAAATGCACTTCAAAACCAACAGCACAGTTCGTGACTAGAAACAAAATAACACCAATCGCAGATCTTATGTGAAGTATCCTCTCTAAGTGACTTACAGTTGCCAAGTGGAAAAACTTGGCAATAACAAAAGTGAATTATCAGGCCGCAACCCAACATCAGGATAAGGAGTTTAAACATTTTCAGATGGTGTTTGACCTTGAGGGTGCCCATCAGGGTCAAAAAATAAGGTGCATATGAGGCAAAAATGTGGAGGGCAAACATCCATTTCCTTTGGCCTAGAAACTGGCCCCATCTCAAAAACACACTCGTCGACTCAGAGATACGCAGGTTAAAGCACTTTAATCCCAGAAAAGCTGTAAAATGGGTGCAGGTGCAGAAGGGTGAACATGCTGCAAACTGTAGGGAGTGAAATACCTGCAAACTGTAGGGAGTGAAATACCTGCAAACTGCAGGGAGTGATGGACCTAAGTGCATTAAGTATTTCAGTAATTAATCAAGTAAGGAATAAAACAATGGCATATGCTGTTCTAGGAAAATAAGCCTTTACATATGGCCAATCCCTAAATGGATTATTCTCTTATAATAGCATGTCCTGAAGTATTTCATTCCAAGTTAGTTCCTGTCTTCACTTACATTATAGCAGCTATAAACATTCATTCTAACATAATCATTCTCTTACTAGTCTCTCTTTTTTTCTCACTCTCGAAGGTAATAAGAAAAAACAAAGCAGCAAGTGCCATAGGTAATCACAACCACGCCGATATTCAGTATAACCGCATGATTGTGAATGCGATTTTGCTTTTATACAACAGTTCTATAAACAAGCAAGTAATATAAAGTCAATGACATAAATATGGCCAAATGTTCTGTTTATGTTTGCTCTGCTAATGGAAATCGATCCCGAAGAAGCCACGCTCACTTTATAACACGTAGTCTAGCATCCTATCTGACTCACATTGATTCGTACATTCCCGTTAAAGGTGCTTATGGTAAAACTGGTGTCCCTTCTTCCTTTTCATCTTCATCTGATGAGCTTTCATATTTTAAGTCAAAAGTTATATTGCTGAGAAGTATTGTTTGCCATGTCTGCTGATGATGTCGCTAACACTAGTGCAGTAACTGTTTCGAACTAGGAAGTGGAATTTTATGTGGTGAACACAGATGAGCGGTGTGATACACACAGTGAAACATCTGTGTGGTGCAGTTATAGGAAAAATAGGCACTCTTGGTACGCCGCTTGCCCAGTCAAATTAGTGGACTTGTAGTTGAACTGTTGTATAATATAGAAATAATAATGCATTAGAATGAGCACATTAAAATAAATCATTTGTATTATAGCTGGAACCACCAACAGAGCTACTATTAATCAATGCTGTTAATTAGCCAACACTTACTGACCGAACATATTCAAGAATTCAACAGCAATGTGATATAAAAGCATAGGATTTACAGCAGGAGCATATCAATCATAAAACACTACAACATTTTATGGAAGCTAAGCCCTCGGCAAGTGCTGTCTCACCGCAACACCTTAAAAGTTACAATTCCACTGAGTCAGCCTTTAACTTCTGCAGGGCCTGTGAGTAGGCTTTAAAAAGACACAAATTCATAATGCCCAAAGGCGATGCTGCTCAAGCGCAGTCCTGCAGGGCCACAGTGGTGCACAGTGAAGCGTTTTTCCCGACTCTAGAACACCTGTTACAGCCCAGGAGGGCCGAATAATGAGCCGATGAGCTGAATCAGGTGCTCTAGAGAGAGGAAAATGCTGAAGTGTGCAGTGCAAGAGCCCTCCAGAGCTACCGTACACAGAGTCTCGCCAGAGTCATGACCTACACCCAGCTCTAGAAGTATTGGCACCCTTGGTAAAGAGGGTTTTTATTTAAAAAAAAAAAAAAAAAAGAAAAAAAAAAGTCATGAAAAAATGTCTGTGTAACTAATTAGCTTGATCTCATTTGAATCTAACCGTTAACGGAAGTAAATGTATATGAAGAAAATTAAATTTAAAAAAAAACCTTATCAAGTATATATATTCTTTTCGAAGTGCCCCAAAATCAAAATCTGTGTTTCAGAGATTTTTGTACCTGTCTCTTGGTGTTATGGATACCAGTCTGATAGAATATTTAGAAAGAAATGCCAAAACAGTTTTGGAAATATACTCATATAGTTCATCTCGACTGAGAAATCGAATGAAATTTTTTGACGACTTATCCTGAATTTGTCTAGTGTTCACCCCGGCCCATACATGCCCCACCCACGGAAGTGGGTATGACTCTACAGTAGTGGCTTATTAGAGTCATACATGGTTTGTCAGTGTGTTTTTGGATGTGCATTTTCCTGCTCCCTTTTCCAATTACACCTTGACTGAAAAAAATGTTTGGGAATGGAATTATTGCAAGTTCATGGTTGTATGAGGGGCATTTTTTCAGAAGAGTGTTTGACCAACTTGGGGCTGTGCAATGCCAGAATGTCGCTACCTCAGGCCGATGGAGAACATGACTCCATCTTTATACACCATTAGGGGATTCTCCAGCAGAAACAGTAAGTAATATTTTATATAGTACCTTAATATCTAACCCCAACCCTTTAGCTCTAAGTGTACCTGTGGCGACCCTGTGGTTCTCTGTCACCATGGGCGTGGCTGACAGTAAACCTCAGCTCAAACATGCACAGTATAAATACAAAAAGACAGGGCATCTCGTCACAGGTATAGGATATTGTTTTCGTTAAAGTGGACAGGCACAAGTGAAGGAGGTGGCCAGAAACTACGTTCTATATACAGAAGCATCCGGGGATCTTGGGTCTCGCCTGTGGACTCTCATCTTCATCTCATCGCACAGGTTTGAATTGGGCTTTAGGTCAGGGGACTTAGATGACCATGTCAAAAGCTTGATTCAGAGGTCATTGAAGCATTTTTTGCAGTCCAGCCACTACCCAGTTGTAACCTCTTGGCAGAGGCAGTCAGATAGCAACCTTCAAGATGGTGAAGGTTGTCACCGGAAAAGTGCACAAAACACATTAGACACTCTGTGGCACGTCAAATCTGTTGTAGAAAAGGAAAGAACATACTTTCAGTAAATTCTGAATAAAACTGCACCCTAGTGGGTAAAAGCAGGTGCAAATGAGCTTGTGAGAAAGTGCCTTCCTGTGATCCAACCACCTGTGTGTGATGAAATACTATCAGAAAAGGCAAAAAGGAGGAAGGTTATTATCATAGTGGCATCTGAATGGACATACAGCTTCACTAGATTTTATGTACAGTATGCGAAGAAGTCTTAGGACCGTAGGGGACTGGCAAAGCAGTGTGCTTTTTTCACCACTTAAAGAATAGCAGAGGATAAAGTGCTTGCTACGTGGAAACGGAACATTCAGAGAGCCCTGGAGAGCTCTTAGGGACTTAGACAACTTCCCAAAAGCAGCCCGACAATCACTAATCAAAAGTAACCACACAAACCATGAACCCATTGGCCATAACAAATCTTCATTCTAACCTTCAGAGACAAATTAAAGAAATAGGGCAAAGCATCCAAGAGTCTTATCAATTAAGTACTTTCATTATTTCCAGATGATTAAAGAGGAATCTGCTACAAGAGGAACAAAACAAACAAAACAACAAAGAGATGAAGCAGGTGCAGGTGGGTGTCCTTGAAACCAGTCCTCTTAGGAATCCAAGATTGATGTTGCCTAGAGTATGAGGGAAAGTGGTTCTGAGAGAGAGGACAGCTGCACAGAAAAGAAGCAGTGAGATGGAGTTTGGTGAATAAAGAGTTTCTAATTTGTAGGTTATGGGCCGATACCTTAAGTAAGGACTGCACTTAGGAGAAATCCTTTGGGAGGATGAACTGAGAGAGAGAGGGGTACAAATGGAAATGGAGTGCATCAGGAAAAAAAGAGGCAGAAATGGGGTTTCTGTTGAAATTCTACTGAAATTTGATTTTGCATGCCAGAAAATGGAAACAGAAGAGACTGTAAACATTTCCAAATTTTGTACATTTTTTTAACGCTTGGTCGATGCATCATAAAACATATGCGATAAGTGGTGATGAAAACTGACTTTCTAAATAAACTATGACTTGGCAAGTGTGTGTTCCAGACTCTCCATTGCAGTGTTGTTGGCTGGCGCCACTCTTCAAAATATTCACAGCACTGGATGAAAACACACAACAATTTGAGTTTTCTTTTGAGAAATTTTTAGAAATGCAATTAAAATTGGAATTTCCATATGGAAACCTAGAGAGTAAGCTCTATTATAGCATAGTTTGAACATAAATGCCCACTAGGTTCACGTTTACGGACTACTAAAAAATTAACGCACGTGCCAAATAGCATTGTTTTAACATAGTCTTAAGTTTTAACAATTGTTTTTACACCTTTCTTCTAGTAGGTGCAACATCTGCTGTAAACACAAATCTCAGAAATTGTGTTCACCATGTTTAAATGTGTTTTGTTTTCTTCTTATTTTGCAAAGAGTATAATGATTTTTTTGTGATGATCGGACATGGCATTTATAAATCTCCACCACAATCCACAATCCACACACTCCACAAATAGTTAAATTAGTGAATAGTGAAACTCTGGAAGTGAAGACAGTTATGGGGTTGTCTAAAACTAGGTAGGTTAAACGACAGCAACCTTCTGAATGTGACGGTTTTTATTTATACCAAATACTGCTCAAAAAACTGTCTACTCAGTTAGTTGCCTTCTGACTGGACTGCATAAACAGTCATATGAAGTGATGACTTGTCATGATATTGAATGGGTATTAGTGAAGCAGGCCTAAATGAATTAGCCCCAAAGCACATGAAATCTACAGGGTGTTTCACTATCTGTAATCTCTTATATATAACAGTCACTGATAGCCTGCATGAATCTACAGTCTGGGCTAAAACGAAATCAGCCCCAGCCTCGATTTTCATTACATACTGCGTATTTTTACTTATAACCATTGGTGCTATTGTTCTAGGTTCCACAAAACCAAAAAAAAAAAAATTAAACGTCCAGTTTCAGACATTGGTAAACAGTAAATAAGTCAATGTGGATGGCAAAATTTAGCCTTATTAGGGGTTCAATCTGAAACCGTATTGTTTTATGTATTTTTTCCTTGAAAGACAGTTAGGGCTTCACTCTGCTAGTACATGTATACCACCCAGCCCTGTTCATACAGCTTAAAAATGAGGACTTCACACAGTGCTTAATGTAGACTATGAAAGAATCTTAATCATGTAACTTCAACCACAAAACCACACAAAAAGGCCGCAGGTGCAGTCTCATAATTGCTTGTCAGAACAAGCATGACACCGTTACTGACATGAGGAAAAACACACATATCTAGGCCATAATTATTCATTCACTGGTGCTCACGAGAAGCCTAAGCCTCCTGTTTATGCGTATAGATGGATGACTCAAATATTTCAGCAATTACTGAAATTCAGCAGTTGCTTCTAAGGTGTCACGAGAGTTGAAAAAAGCCAATTAAACTCTAATTGAGCTTAACAAACCTACAAGTCTGCTCTGACAGGCATGTGTAACTTAGCTCTATCAATTTTCTCCCATTTAAGTTAATAACAGAGTTCAATTAATTGAACAGAATGACGCAAATGAAAAATCAGATGTTCCCCAGAGCCGGGAGGAACGCCGCCGAAACTGCCAGGAGAAGAAAACAGGGCAGCGATAACAAGCTAAAACTGATATGCTGCTAAAACTTGCACACAGACCATTAGTCACAAGAGAGCTTTGATTATAGAGAATAATTAAAATTGAGACACAATGGCAATTAAAACTGTACGGTAAATTTAATCTGGGAGTGTTTTACGTCACATATTTATTCAATGAAACAGGTCTACTTGGCAAAATTTCAGTGATGAAAGAATACACAATGAGCTCGTTCCTTTTAATTCTTTGATTTGTTTTGCCCATTTTCTCTTTCCCTCCCTTAGCTCCAAAATGCAATTCTTCGCAGCAAGATCTCGGTGCAGCATCAGTAATAGATCCTAGCACAGGATAGCACCAGCAGTCCACAAGGCCAAGCATGAAGAAGGCTGTAATAAGGCTCTGAAGGCTTTGCGTCTCACCTACTAACGCTACCTTTCAAGGATTCATTACTGTTTCTTGCTCCCTAAATACCTCTTCAGCCCACTGACCTTTAATCCCTTCTAAAGATTTACAGATAAACCACCTCAGACAGGGAGATACCAGAGGAAAGCAGACAGACATGTCCAGAGCGTCACCCTAATCCTCACACACATATATCTGAAATACACAAGAGCTTCACATTTCCCAGGAGACCCCTGGGGCCTTCAGCTCTGCCGCAGTGATTGTGATTCGAGAAAGAGTGCTCTTTCTTTCTCACAGCAAGCTCCCTGTATCCATTCCTATCACAAAGTGTTATCTTCCTGGGAGAGTTTGCCTG
The DNA here is from genome assembly GCF_027358585.1 of Pangasianodon hypophthalmus. Lineage (NCBI taxonomy): Eukaryota > Metazoa > Chordata > Actinopteri > Siluriformes > Pangasiidae > Pangasianodon > Pangasianodon hypophthalmus. Next base: position 7,398,212 of record NC_069712.1, read on the forward strand.
CCTGAGCAATAATAAGGCGGTAATAAGGCGCTGGAGGTCCTGTGACTCTCATAAGGAGGAAAAACATGGAAAAAAGAAAATGCATAGAGCTACAAAAAAAAAAAAAAAAAAGAATCGCACCCACAGTCTTTATATCAGGAGAAAGCCGCCCATTAATTAATCAGCAATTAATACTTGCTGAATAATATACCCTGATCTGTGATGGTGTTGAATAATTGTCTCCAACAGCACCTCTGACAGTAGCTCCTGCTGCAAGGCAAATCACAGGTTTATATATTCAATGCTTTTATTGTTTCTTTAGTAACAGTTATAGAACTTGTATGACAGTCTATACACATAAAATGGTTCATAAATGTTATTTTACAAAGAATGGTGTTTTTTTTCTGTGATTAGATGTTTATTTAACATTTATAGAAGGAGTCTTTATAATAGTGCTTTATAACAGCGAGTACTTTTCCACCATGTGAAAGTCTTCAGGACAGGATGATGCACTTTCTGGTTTCTCAGTAAGATGAGAAACTTTAAGAAGGACAAAAAAAAAAAAAAAAAAAAAAAAAAAGGCTGGTGATGGAACAACTGATTATAGCTGCTATAACGTAAGTGATAACAGGAATAAGCTTGTTTAACAGAGATTCGCAACATAAATGGTTAAACGTACATGTTATAATAAGAGGAATAGAACACTTCAGGATATGCTGTTATAGGAAAATAATCAACTTCCAATTCTCATCATACCACCCATTATTGATTATTTTCCTGTAACAGCACCTCATCATGTTATATTCCTTGCATAACTGCATGTAACAATATAGGTATGAAGAGTAATCACAGTTTACCTAAAAAAAAAAAAAAAGGAGCTAATTAATAACACAAATTTCAAATTTCTATTTATTATATTTCTTCACTACATAAGGTATGTTGTGCCCTATATAACCAATAAAACTTCTTATGAAACCATAGAAAAAGTACAAAAAGCTATGTGGGTGGCAAGGAAATCGGTCCATTTTTTTTTAGACATCACCGAGCCTTGCTTTGGACACATCTACACTCAATTCCTCATCTCAGGAAGCTGAGCAGATGAACCTGGTTGAGCTGTAATAAGGCTCTGGAGGACCTAGAGGTCCTGGGTCTCTAAACTTTTCTCCTTGTTAAGCATTCACTACCATCTTCTGCTCTCCTGAAGCTCCCCAACCTCATGGTCTGCCTTTAAATAAACTCTACATGTCTAGGGATGAACCACCTAGAGTAGGTAGACACAAAGGACTGACCAATCACTTGGCTGAAAAAAGCTGTTGCATATTAAGGTACCATGGACTTCTGCATTGGTGAAAATCATGTCAATAGAGTATCAACTGGCCCATCTGCCATTTTTATTAGGGAAAAGAAAATACTTTTTTTGGTGATTTTTGGTGTATTCTTGAGTTCTAACTCTTAGTAGTGTACTCCAGTGTTAAAATACACAGGCAGGTCTGAGATAGAAATGTTCATCATTAAACCATAATGGACATTTAAAGTACTGTTGTCCAGAGACTGCAGAATTTCATACGACCGGTTGCCATATATACATATCTGTGCAGATCCGGAGAGTTACATATCATAGCTCTGTTTCCTCATGAAGGGAAAATGCATATGGTGACAATGAAATGCTTCCCTTCCTTGCATCAATGTTCACCTGCAGTCTCTCTGTGTGAGGAGCAGACAGCCTCATCTGCCACCTAGGACATCTCAAAATGTTATCTCTACTCAAGGCACGCTTGTCTGGTGGTACAATAATAAGGTCCTGAGTCTCTCTGCCACTGGTCCTCCTCCTCAGAAATTCATCACCAGCTCCTGCTGATCTACAGCTCCCTTAATCTCCTCTTCTGCCCTTTGGCATTTCATAACCTCTAAAAGTCGACAAACAACCTCAGACAGACAGACGCTAAAGGAAAGGAGATAGACGTGTGCAGCAGACTCGGCCTGATTTGCTCACACACACACACACACACACACACACACACACACAGACACACAGACACACAGACACACAGACACTCAGCAGTGTACCACATTTCCCAGGTGGCCCTGGGGCTCAAGGCAGCTGTGCAGCAGTGAGAGTGATCTGAGAAAATATCCCATCTTTTCTCTCAAGATCTTTCACATTATGAGCTTACTTGGCATTCGAAAATGGTTTTCTTTCACATCATATGGATGGCTGTGTACATGTGCGTCACTTACATGCGGAAGAGAGGGCACCAGGATGCACTATGGGAAGAAGGCAAGTCAGCAGAGGCAGTATGATGCTCTGGGCAATGTTCTGCTGGGAAACTTTGGGTCCTGGCATTCATTTGGATGTTATTTTGACATATATCACCTACCTAAACATTGCTGTAACCTGCAAAAATTGTTCAGCAATGGTTTGAGGAACATTACAAAGAGTTCAAGGTGTTGACTTGGCCTCCAAATACTCCAGATCTCAATCCGATCGAGCATCTGTGGGATGTGCTGGAAAAACCAGTCTGATCCATGGAGGCCCCACCTTGCAGACAGACGGGATATCCTTCAATGAGCCATGAGTGTCCAAGACCCTGTTGCTGGTTCACCAGTTGTCCTTCTTTGGACCACTTTTGGTAGGTACTAACCACTGCATACCGGGAACACCCCACAAGACCTGCCATTTTGGAGATGCTCTGACCCAGTAATCTAGCCATCACAATTTGGCCCTTGTCAAAGTCACTCAGATCCTTATGCTTGCCCATTTTTCCTGCTTCCAACACATCAACTTCAAGAACAGACTGTTCACTTGCTGCCTAACATACCCCACCCCTTGACAGGTGCCACTGTAACGAGTTAATCAGTGTTATTCACTTCACCTGTCAGTGGTTTTAATGTTATGGTTGATCAGTGTATGTATATATTTGTGTGTGTGTGTGTGTGTGTGTGTGTGTAAGTATACTATTTATATTGCCTCAAATGTTGCAACATCAACAGTAGTGCAACAATATGCGATGAAAACTGTATCGCAAAGACAATCACTAATATTTTATCACAAACCTTAACATTACAGATTTGTTCAGTTTATTTACTACATGTTCTATAAGTTGTTCTATCACTGATATTTTGCTCCATTTTACATTTCCTATGGAACCCAGGACCTACGTAAAAATCCACCATGTCATCCTCATGGAGGAAATATACAGTATACAGATTAGTACACAGTTTACTCCAGTATGCAGTTAAACACCAAATGGCTTCCTGTTCACTATACATGGTCACTACATAAAGCATAATATAATGATGTATAATCTATATAGTGCATTAAATGGCAAGTAAAACCCAATTTTTTCAACAGGTACAGAAAACGTGCCTGTTAAAAATGTATCATTTGACACTTTTCCCGTCCATACGTTTAATCAGAAGATAGACATGCCTTTCCTTCATCGAGCAACACAAGGGGAATTGAGCAAGTAAGTAGAACTACATTTTAATGGACGTGCATTACCTGGCCATACATAGAAGATTTAAATGTGGATTTTTTTTGTCTTTGCACCAGTAAATATGAAATTTTTTGCACAGTGTTCAGACAGATAAATTCATTCTGACGGCTGAATCATTACATAGAAATGCTTCTAATGATACAGGTCCAAACAATTTCAGCACTGTTTACCACTTAGAACACAGCAAAACATCAAAATATGCTACATAATCAAATATCCATTCAAACCATCCATGTTTACTTAGAAATTTAAATGATGCTGTTTAAAAAGGCATATATGCATCATTCAAACAATAAGCAGCAAACCCATTTCAAATCATTTCCACTGAATAAGGAGGAAAGAGAGATAATGATGAGAGCAGGAGTTCAAACCCTCCCACCTGCTGGCCTCAAACGACTACTGAATTTAACTCAATGTAGGTGGCTGTTGGAGCATTTAAATCTGGAAAAAAAAAAATGAACGTTCCATTTGCTGGGCATCAAACATCTGCAAACTCATTTCATTCCTATAAACAGTGACAGATTCTGAGCGTGTATGAAAACACAAGGTGCCTGTCATGAGAGAGTTTGTGGTTATGCCGCTCATCGAGGTGAGGTTCTCTAAATGCCTCATTAGTAAAGCTTGTTATTTTTCAAAACAGACCCAGAGTCGTCAAGACCAACAAAGCCTTATGTGGAAAAATGGAAAACTGGAGATGAAGAAAGCAAAACGCTTGATGTAGATTGAGCTTGAGTCGAATAACAATTGTATCTGGTATCGCAGATGGATACAATCAATCACGATGGCTATTAAACGGGACGTTTTAAATGCCAGAAAATGTGTTTGCTGCTTTATGGGCTTTTCACACAGCAAGTGACAAAACTTTCTCCACTCCTGTCTCTCTCCTCTTCTGACAAGAAAAGTCAGAATTCCACCTTGCGTCTCTCATGTAGTAACCATAGTGACAACAGTGTCTCAGTTAACGCTTGGCCAGTGAGGGCTGCACTGGTATTTTAAACCTACAGCCTACATTTTAAAGACATAAAACATTTGACCACAAATAAACCCAAAATCATTTGACAATCTTTGCATGTGTTTCAGAAAAATATGAACATATTTAAGGGAGCTGTCATGTGCGGTTAACAAAGGGTCCAAGTGTGTAAACTCAGAGGCAATCTAAAAATCATCTTTAAAGTTCGAAGTGGGAGTCAGAGCAAAGGCAGACTATATTAAACATGGATAATACATAAATCAGATATTAGTGAAACATGCCAGAGACAAAACCAGGAACTACAACTAGTAACAAAGAACAAGAAACATAGAAAAATGATGCTTGGAATGTACCGATACAGAAACGCACTGTATGACTTCGCAACAGGGTACAAACAGACAAACAACAGGGTGTAAACCGACAAACTAATCAAGGGTGAAACATAAAACAGGTGTACACAATCAGGTAAAACACCAATGACAGGACAGGGGCGGGGAAAAGGACCAAAACAGAAACAAAAGCAGATTGCAATGTAAACAAAACATATGAAGCAGGAAAGCACAACACATGCTGAGAGGGACAATTCGTGACAGGAGTGAACAATTTTTTTCACCTGCCAAGCATGTGGGTGTACGCGGGTGTGTTACTACACAAAAAGACAGACAGTGTCCTTAATGGTTCTAGCATCAGCACTCTAAAATGATAATTGTATAAAATTGAGTCCCCAGGCGCTGAGATTAGAACAGTGACTCCCACTAGTTCAACCTTTCAGGAACCCGGCAAACACTAAAACACAAACACAACATGTTTTCCTCTGTGTAGGTGGACTGGATTTGCTGACTAGCCACTGCTCACTTTGAAATATCTGTGAAAGTACTCAATGCTTCATGTCTGATTTTGTTGGACAGCAGGTCCTGGAGTGTTTCCTGTCAGAAAAGACTCATAGATCTGCTGCACAACTAAAAAAGTGGCATGGACATCTGCGGATGCTGGACATATATCTGCGTGGGAAAATATGAAAAGAAAAGGTGAAAAGAATATTGCATGTCTACTGTATTTCTCTGAATGAAAAGGGTGTTGCTGTTACTGAAAAATGAGACTTACACATAATACAGCAGTAGAGTAAGACATGGCTATACACAGTTGTGTTGGCAGAGTAGCTACACTCACTGGCCAGTTTATCAGGTTTAGGTAAATATAGTTGCTTTTGGTAGGTAGATAATTGCTGTCTGTAGCCTTGAGCTTCAGCTTTAGGGTCAGAGTCATGGAAGATATACAGTACTGTGAAAAAGTCTTAGGCACATGCAAAGAAATGCTGTAGAGTAAAGATGCCTTCAAAAATAATGAAATTAAATGTTTCTACATTTAAAAAATACTATAAAGAGCAGTAAACAGTAATAAATGAAACAAAGTCAATATTTGCTGTGACGATCCTTCGCTTTAAAAAAAATAGTAGTCTCGGGTACAATTTGTGCAGTTTTATAGGGAAGTGAGCTGTAAGTGTTACTGAGCATCTTGCAGAACCAGCCACAGTTCTTCTGCAGACTTTGACTGTCACACTTGCTTCTTATTTCTGCAGCGAAACCCAGCAGGCTTCATTATGCTTTTTTGTCTGAAAAGTGTCTCTTATGTAATCTGCTGCTTTCTTTACTGACATTCAAACATTTTTCTGTAACATTTAATTTTGTGCTGGAAAACTAATGTTTGGAAATCTAAAATGTTTTCGTACTGAATCAATAATGTAGAAGTTACAAAATAAAAATCTATAACAATGTTTGTACTAAAATAAAATAGGGTGCCTAAGACTTTTGCACAGTACTGTATTAATATTTAGATATAATTTTGCTGAAATTGTACTATAGAATTTTCTAAATTTACCATTTAGCATTGTTATTGCAGCTAGTGGTCAAATAACGAACCTGCAATAAGCACTAATAAAGGCTCTTTGGGGCAAGGATCACACTGCCCCATGCTTGGAAATTATATATATTTATATGCTTATATAAATAATTGGAACTAAATCTAAAAATTTCCACAAACAAAGGCAAGTACAGGTGCAGACAGTGTGTCTATGATGTACGTAACCATTTCTTTTGTAAAATACATTGTAAAAATTAGCAGAGGGAAAGTGAGCTTACGTAATGGACAGTGTTCATAACTCAGAAATGCGTATGCACCACAACACGGTGACCTTTTTTACCACGCAAAGTGGATTTTGGCATGTAGTTAGGTTCAAAAATGAGCTGAAATCTGCAACCCTGCTTAATGCTATGAGCTATTCTGGGTGTGCCTCGCTGGCGACGGGAAACACGCCTGCTCTAACAAACACAGCTGACTAAAGCTACGTCTAAAAACACTCAAAACGAGCTGCTAGACTGTATGCTGGATGACTGTATGTTGCTGACTCTCAACTGATTATTGCAGGGTATTGATAGCCTCTTAACATTATTTTGTTTGACGTTAATGTTATCCTGCCCCAACAAAATCTTTGGTCATGGGCCACTATTGACCTAGAGGCGATTTAGCACAGCAATGCCACCCGCTGTGCAATATAACGATGACAATATTGGAACATTTTGGAAAAATAAATAAAAGATACTGGATAATATATCGCTTGACATTGTGACCTACACTTAATCATACCATCAGTGAGAAATCCAGACTTTATGAATATGCAAATGTTAAACACCCCAATCCCCGCACTTCCTGACCCCATCCCCGGTTAACAGGTGTTACGTGGTGTGTATTACGTAATGACAGCCTGTCAAGTGTTCAATACCGACTGCAGCATTGGGAATTTTCACACTGTGATCAGTCTGGATGCTAAAATTCATTCCTATTACTGGATTTAATCATGTAAGAAGACATTTAAAGTTAAGGTTACTTTAAAGTGACTTTAAAGTGCCTTTCTTAAAGAATTAAAAAAAAAAAAAGTCAGAAAAATAATAACTGCCAGAACAGAGAGAAAAATGCTTGATTACTTTACCAGGCATTCACGTTAAGACTCTCCACCCTCAACAAAAGTGCGGCTGCTATATAAAGTTCTTTTTCACAACAAATAAAAAAGGATAACCACTGCTGTTTTATTCATGTGAGAACAGTTATATTGTGCTATATTATTATCATCTGCAGCTTCCCAGCTCTGGCTGCATATAACGAGATTTTCTTCATCTGAACCCACTGGGCAGTGAAGCTGAAAAGCACTGCTGTCTGATAAGGAGGAAAATATACTGTGGGGCTGTATTTGGAGCAGCATATTTGCAGAAAGATTCAAAAATATCAATGCGTGTACTGCTCTCAAAATTAAACTTGCTCTGATTTAAATCAGCAGGTAACTCTGAAGTCTCTGTACAGGAAACGTCAGACAGAGATCAGACACACCGCTCTATCTATCACTATACTGTTTCCTGTATTCGTTTCTTTTGGCATTGTGCGTTTCTCTATCGCTCTTGCCAGAGCTAACTTGTAGATAACATTTTCATGCCCACTGGCCCCAATTCGTCCTTTCCTCCAGTATCTACAGCAGATCTGCTTCTGAAATGATAATGGTAGGGACACAAACCGCCTGCACCTGCTGTCATGACCAATCCAGAGCGGAAGTGTCTCAAACAGAGATCTCTGCGGGTTCCCTGTGCCAGCCTGATTGCATTTTATTTCACGAATTCATGTAGTGAGGGAGGAAACTGGCAAAATGTAGTTACTCAGTGATTACAGAATAATAAAAAGCAGTCCGAAGAACACTAATGACAGCAGTAAAAACAACTATAATAATAATCATCATCAAAGAATAAAGAGCAAAATTAATCATTTTTTTCCCCACAAGACCATTTTCGAATATTGCTGCTCTATAATTACTGATTCTGTTTAATAGACATGTAAATCCAACGACAGAGATTACACTAAAACAATGACAGGAACACTCAGTTTATCAGCGTAATTAATTATTTTATTATTTCTTATCAGTTCTGTGCACCTCATTTTGGTTCACACTGCAACTGCCTATTTTCTCATGCTGCCACTGGAACGGGTTTATCACTCAGCAGTGTGCCTCCTATCTGGCGGCGTTGTGTGTGTGCGAGCGTGTGTGTTTCTGTGTGGTGCCGAAGCCGACCAGCTGCTGCCTGTCTGATGTGGAAGGACCCAGAGCCCCAGGCTCCAGTGTTCACACACACACACACGCACATACACACACACCACTGTGATTTCAGCAGCAGAAACAATGCAACAACACTGATAGAGTGAAACACACATCTGCTGGAACTCTGGCTGCGTATTCGGCACTTTCACTTCCAGCACTGTTATGAACATCCCCAGTTATTATAAACGTACATATAATCATACATAATCGAAAAACCTGTAAAATAAGTGCACACAAATTTCCCCAATGCTACTATTTATCAACTTCACCTTCGACTTACTATATGAATCATCGAACTCAGGTGTGTCGAATATTGTGAGCATAATATTTTATATTTTAAACATCAAAAGCTTTTATCATCATCACCACCATGAGAATAACAAAACAACGACAATACCAAACATGGACAACAACAACGTCAACAATGACCATACGGTCAAACAACAGCAATAATGACAATGATGACAAGAAGGACACCAACTATAACAATAACTATAACAAACTATGACAACAACCTCACAAACAAACAATGACAAACAACAATATTTACAGCAACAAAAAACAATGACAACCTTAACCATAAACAATGACAACAGCAACGATAAACACCAATGACAAACAAAAATGACAACAACAATCAACAATGAAAATAACATCAAACACCACAAAACAGACAAACAACATCAGTAGTGACAATGACAAAGACAATAACTACAACAATAACAACAAACAACTACAACGTCAGCAACAACACCACAACTGTAATCACGCTAACATTGACAATAACATCCAACTACGAAAACAACAACAGCAAACAAAAATGACAAAACAACAACAACACGGACACTGACAACAATGACAACAATGACAATAACAGTAACAACGACAAACAATGAGAGCAACAACGGCAGCAACCAGCAACGAAAACAACAATCACAAACAATAATTATGACAACAAAAACTAATTACGACAGCAGTAAAATGACAACAACAGAAACAATGGAAAAACAACAATGAAAACAACAACTGAAAATGAAAAACACCACAAACTATGACGACAACAATTATTATTATTATTATTGTTCAGATTTTTTAAATTCAGTTTAATTTTAGATAAAATAATAATAAAAAAAAAAAACCTGTGTGTGTGTGTGTGTGTGTGTGTGTCATATGCACATGATACATTATGAGCATATGACACACACGGATACATCAGGGACTGGTGTGTAGGCTCTCGTTTCTAAATGGCCAAAGCTAACTGATTCATCATGTGCGCCCACTTCACTGCTGTAAGACAATTTCATAAAGGAGACATGGAACAGTTCATACATTATTCCCAGCACTCGAATCTACACTCATTCCCATAAAAGTTTTTTTTTTAAAAATGGACCAGTGTTTGAACTCTCTTATCTTAAGTTCACATCATTTATACTTTTATCAATCATGATTTTGTCTATAGCACTGGCTACAACTCTATGCTTTAATTATGGCTGTTTTGCTTCGAAGCTTAGTTCTGCAGATGACATAAAGCACATGAACACATGAACACAGGACGCAGAATGGTTTAAAATTCACTGCCTTTAAACCTGTGGTGTTTTAGAAGCTCACAGAGTTTTGGCTCATCATGCATCTACCGGATCAGCATCGGGTGTCAGCTGATACTCAGAGCTTTGATCCTCTCAAACGTGGAAAAAAAGGATTGTTGCATTTCTAAATTCTGTAGTTTTAAGTTCTTTCTGTGTGTGTGTTTCTCATAGAGCTATGCTGATAGGCATTTAAAAAATCAGTAAGGACAAAATTTCCAATATGTACCACTGTTATTTTAGATATAGATATATGTATCAACTAAAAACTCAAAACTGATCACCATGCATAGATAGGTGGTAAAAATTATTACCCATTATCATTTACCATATAGTGAATATTAACATTAATATACACTATATGGCCTAAAGTATGTGGACTCCTAACCAAGTCAAGTTTTATTTGTCACATAGAGTTTACAGTGTTATACAGCGTATAATTCCTGCAGTGAATTTCTTAATTGCAATTTCCAAAACTGCACAACCATTACATTACAAAGAGCTAAGACACATAAAGCACAATCACACCCATATGTGCTTTGGGTGAGGAGGTCTGGAGCGCAGTTGGCATTGCTGTTCATCCCAAAGGTGTTCAGGGGGGTTGAGGTCAGGGCTCTGTGCAGGACACTCGAGTTCTTCCCCTCCAACCTTAACAAACCATGTCTTCATGGAGCTCACTTTGTGCACATGGGCATTGGGCCTCTTAGTTCCAGTGAAGGGAAATTGTAATGTTACAGTATACAAAGACATTCTATACAATTGTGTGCTTTGTGGAAACAGTTTGGACAAGGAGCACATATGGGTGTGATGGTCAGGTGTCCACAAACTTTTAGCCATATCGTGTATCAATATTAATATAATGCTATAACTGATGATCTCTGGCTCATTTTAACCCGAACTATCATCAAGTGAAAATAGTTGAGACTGTTTCTCTCAGAAATGGGTGATCTTATAGAAGAAAATGGTGTTACGATTTCCGTCTTTAAGTAAAACTAGTAGTGTAGATAATAGACAGCGTATAGAAACACTGCATTTCTCAATACAAAAGAAATTATACTAATGGATTTAACAGTCATTATGTACGTATAACCAGAGCTAAATCCATAGTTAGTTAGTTCTGCTCTGCTATCCCACAGGCTGGAGGTTGCTCCTGCTAAAGCTGATTGTGCTACACAATTTAACAGGTTTCTAACGGGAGTACATACTGAAGGCTTTCAGTGGTGTTAAGGAGAGTCTTGCACCTTTGTGAAGCTGAAAACATGCATTTTGTCATAATTTTAATGTTTTAAAGGTTTGAAGAAAGGAAGCAGTCTGTAGGTGATGGAAGTCACAGAGGAATGCCTAGTGATGTTTTATGCAAACACCTGTGAAGTTCAGGTGCTCCATTACATTTTAATGAGATGTGGGACTCATCTAGGTGGCAGACGTACACAGACGCGCACACAGACGCGCACACAGACGCGCACACAGACGCGCACACAGACGTGCACACAGACGCACACACAGAAACTTCGCTCCCTACCTTCAGTGGGGTTGACGCCAGCAGGCAGACTCTCCCAGTCAAGCGTCCATACTGGGCAGGGGTGTGGAGAGAAGATGGCCTCGATGCCATGCTCCTGAGGAATACACAAAAAATAAAGGAAATGGAGCGAGTGGGATTAGCATCATGCCTGCATCACTCCGTTCTTTCACTCCTACCATATTTCAGTCTGTTCCATCACTGTGGGTTCACTTACTTTTTCACACCAAGTTGTTGCCCACCAATGCCACTTTTCTCCAACGATGCCTACGGCCATTTATTTTTTTACACTCTCCTCTTGACACAGAGATCCTGACTTAATCAAAATTTAATTCCCTGCTTTAGCTTTTGGATCACATTCGCACAGCATGTAACACGGCCACTCGCCGAAAGTAGCTTGCTGTTAATTGGATGACAAATCACCATGCCCACATGCTGCTGGTGATTGTGAGATATTTCATTCCCAGGCCAATTATAACACAACTATGGTGTGGGTAACATGGAAGGCTGCACAATATATCGAAATGATCAAAATACTGCAAATGTAAATGTCACGATATGCATATCACAAGGGGTTTCCGATAACTGAATGATTTTAATACATCAAAAAATTACAAAAAGTCAAAGTTTCAGGGTGACGCAGATAGCAAAGTATGCTTTCTTTTCCTCAAAAGAACATGAAACATGTATGTATGTTGGTTATGTCATTTTCAGTTTTTAAAAGTATAAATATAATTTAAATTGATTTTACACTTAGAGCTTAGAGCATTATCATACCACATATCACATATCGCATTATTTAACAAGTTACGGCAGGTCGCATTTTTCTTAGGTATCGTGCAGCTAGTAACATGTCAATATGTGCAAGAAACAAAGTCTTAACTTTCTCCTTTTTGGGATTTATACACCCAGATAATCACACACACAAACACATACACACACACACACACACACACACTCTCAACTCTTACGAACAATGCACATAATCATGCAGATACAGGCCAAGATCTTCAGTTAATGTTCACATCAAACATCAAAATGAAGAAAAAAAAAAAAATGTCTTGGTGACTGACTCTGGCATTGTTGTTGGTGCCAGATGGACAGGTTTGAGTACCGAGCAACTCAAATAATCACTCTTTACAAGCGTGGGGAGCAGAAAAGCATCTCAGAATGCATAACATGTCAAACCCTGAGGTGGACGGGCTTCAGCAGCAGAAGACCACACTGGGTTCCACTGCTAGCAGGGTCAGAATTTGGCATCAGCAGCATGAATACATGGACTCAACCTGCTTTGTATCAACAGTTCAGGCTGCTGGTGGTGGTGTAATGATGTGAAGAATGTTTTCTCAGCATATACTGGGCTGCTTAATACCAACATATTACATCAGTACAGCAAACATAATTAAATAAAAATCCAAGATGCGGTTACAGGTTGGCAGTTTTTGTCATTAGCATCATCATTTTGTTTTTCCCCCAATATTACCCTTTAACAAGGTGAGTAATTCTTGCAAAATTGAAGACGTGACTATAAATAAGCTCAATGAGTTATTAGCTGTAACTAAGAGCATTATAAAACTGAAGTAAATTAAATAACCTACACATGGATGTGCTCTCTGTTGATCGGCAATATCTTAGAATTCTTGTATAGCAGAGTAGACCTGATAAACAACATTGTTTCATTTCCTTAATTTAATCCCCCTTTCATGCTTTCCGAGCAAAGACACTGCATACGTGGGAGGCTAGCACAGCTTTATCTGTTTGCCAAGTACAGACGAATGAAGCCAAGATCTGCGAGAGAAAGATTTTTTTTGTTTGCCCTGCTCCGTAGTCATACACCATACGCTAGTAAGGTTATAAGAATACAAAACAGGTTAAAAGTAAACACAGATTACGAGATAAAACACATTTATTTGTCGATTTGACAGTTGACTTGCTGGTTTAAACTTCTTGTGTTGACATGCTGGTCTATTTTTCTTTGGTTAATGGTTTCTTACATTACCCACAATGCAGTTCTACCTGCTGACAGTGGTGACAGTGAGATTTAGCATTCGCTTCGTCTCGACCACAAGAGAGCAATGCAGCAGCTTTAGTCTTTTAGCCTGTCCAGTTTTGTCACTTCTTCATCTGTACACTCTGCTCAAACAGATCAGCTTCCCAAGCGTCAGATAGCTGAATTGCATTCTGGTAGTTTAAGTCCACCATTTGCTGTCTCTACGCTGGACTTCATGGTGTCTTGCTGCAGCTTTTTAAAAGCTACCCTGCATCTTCTTGAACTACTGAAGACATAAAATGAGAAACGGCAAAAGCATCAATTAATCTCTCTGTCATTCAATATACTCTTTTACTCTGAAAACAGAAACACAGCAGTGGACCATACGGAGTTGGAAGGACATTTTAAAAGAAACCACTTAGCGCAGTCCTTCGAGTTTGCACAGGAAGTCGTGACACCGACAGCACTGTCAAGATCAGAACCGTCAATCAAGAGACTTTCCTGCCTGGAAGGCTCTGACAGCCAATCTGTGTGAATGCCAATCAGACTGAGGGTGAAAACATGAAGCGCGGACGCAGGAATGATGACTAGCTGCCTTTCAGCTATTCCTGAAACTCTCACATGGAAATCGCTTATGATGAACTGCTTGCTTTCTCTCCAAGGCAACACTGGTAATAAAGGCCATTTCACCCAGGCTGCATGATTGACGGATGAAAAAAACTACTACAACAAATTCTAAACAAACAGCGGAAACGGCACAAAGAGTGTGAAAATTGAGTTGGGCTTCAGATGTAAGGGTTTTATTTATTTTTTCCAGATATGTTTCTTTGACATTTGATAAAAAAATACGTCGTATGTATTCAATCTTCAGTTAAAGGGTCAAAGTCTCCTCATAGCTCATGACTGGGTTTTTAAAATGGAATATTAGCACTTGAAGCAGAGATTTATTACACTGTATTGATTATTGAGCCAACAGATTTCACTACAGTTTTATTTATCTGTGCTCCAAAGGTGTAATAACTGTTTCTCTCCATCATTCTCAGACTATCTAACAAAAAACAGCAAAAAAAAAAAAAAATTGCCTTCAGAATGATTGCTTTCCATTTTCAAGAATCTAGGATGTAAAATGCTACATTTCTTTTGATGATGGATGTCTTTGCACACTGAATTGTAAGAACTTGTCCCTATACATTAAACAAATAACTCTAGGAAAAATGGTGTGCAAACTCTGGGAAATATTGTACAGAAAACTACTTTCTGAGAGACAACAAGGAAGAGAGGTTTCAAATTTCTGTGAGCTCTTGCACTTGCACAGAGCATGAAAAATTGGTGATTTCAGTTTCATCATTTTACTGTAAAGTGTGTGGTCCTAATCTTGAGTAAAGTCTTTTACCCAAAATTTATTCTGAATAAAGTCAAGGCTGATGTCAGTTGTCCAGCCGACATAACTTTAATCCCCACATAAGCGCAAAACACATGAACAAACCAAAACCAAGCAGCAAATCAGAAAATACAACAAGAAACCAGAAACAACTGTAAATTCGGAAACATGACAGGAAAACCAAAAACACAAGAGCATTACCAGAAAAACGTAAACGGGTAGATCAGTACTGAACATCACATGCTTGTTGTTGATTGGACATGGCGTTTGAGTATCATAAAGAAAAAGACCTGACCTTTATATAGCTGTTATATAGCTAGCCAAGAGAAAACAAATGAATGCATAGTATACTCTGAGGAGTAATTGTTATGTTTATTTTATATTATTGTTTGTTATATTTGTTATATTTAATTAAGAGCAGTAATTATGTTGCAAGAATAATTTAGGATCACATGACCTCTTCCTATAAATCCAATTTCCGCTGTCTCTTAAACGGTCATGTTTGTAGCCAATCAACAACGATCATTTTCAATAAGGACCTCCCCTTTCTGTTATGACTTAATGCTATCATGTTTTGATTTTGCTGTACTTGGCAACCTAGCAAGCAAAAACAAGCCTAGCATAGCCTACATTGAAAAAAGCTCAGTGAATGTACTTAATTCAAGTGCGTACATCGGATCTGCATAAAATGAATCGAGGAGTTACATTAACACAATTTGTTTTTGTGCAACCAACATGATTTGATCACATATTTTCAAAGCCCTGAATAAAACTGAAACCAGATCGCCGGCGTTGTGAGGCAGCAACGTCCTTGCGAGACTTTATAACGTAATTGGATTACATTAACGTTGTGTGAATTGATCACATTCACTCAATATAATTCAATCTAATGATTAGAAACTTGTTTAAATTGCATTTAGCATAAGCAATGCAATCACATTTTCATGAGAAACGTAATATTTTTATGTAAACGATACGTTCTCTTAAATCTGATCCGACCACATATTCCCCTTTTTTTCCAGTGTAGTGTGATATCTCTATAATTTAGCATGTTCGTGTTGTGTTTCTTTCTGTTCTAATGGTTTAGCAGGCTGGAACTCTCAGACTGAGGGCTGTCATTCAAGCATATGTCAATCAAAAATATTTAGACTACACCCAGACAGATCTCACATCAGTCTGTTCAGTGAGTTCAGAGAATTTCTGAGCAGTTGTTTACTTTATTCTGTCTTGTTCTGATCCATTTAGACTTGCTGGAAATTTAATAAATACTTAAATCTGGCAGCATACAGACATTTTTAATGCTATACTACGTTTGCTTTACAAAAACTAGCTGTTTTTACATGAATGACAAAGAGACACAATAATGGCAGAACTCCAGCATGGCTATATTAAACTGTCTCGACTGAAAAAGAGCCTGTACATAACCAGTTTAATATAGTCTCAATTCTGAAAATGATTAAAGGCTACATTAAAATAGTGCAGACGAAGATCCTGACAGGCTACAATATGTTTTTCTAAGGTAGACCATGACAAGTTGTGCAACTAATATCAATGTCTTACTGATTTATTTCAAAAAGAGATACCATATTGCAGTATAGGATGGGGGCCAGAAACAAATTATGACACAAGCATTTACATCACGCAACAGCATGTATTTGACATTAAAAAAAAATAAATAAATAATCCTTCTGGCATCAGAAACTTCACGTCATCTTCGATTCCCATAAGCATAGTCAATCACCTCAGGCCTGTCCGCCTCACCATTTTCAATTTTTACTACTAAAATACACCGATGCAGATGTTTCCTTTCTGTCATGCATATTTCCAACTTTTCTGGTTCAACTGGAACTGGAATGAAAGCACAATATATGGTGAACATTTGTGTTACAATAAACAGAAGCTTTTAAAAGCTGTGCTAGTTTTCCGTAGCTGGCATTTCACATTTATTTTAAGTGTTCATCATATGACACGACGCCTCTAAGTAAAACCGTGAGGACTGTGTGGGACAGAGACACGTCTCCGTCTAACACCTATTCCACACACACCGCGAAGAGACAGGGTGAAAGACTGAGCACCACTAAAGAATAAACCGAAAGCATGATTTTTTTTTTGCGTTATCATCACTTGTTGTGTCTGAAAACGAACAGTGACTCCAAATTCACATCTCTATTTTAAGACTTTTGCTTGTATGTGTCTGCTTCCAAAGTGTAGTTAATTATGTGCCAAAAGAATTAAACAAAAACACAAATCTACAAGTAACATACTGAGTCAATGCTATTATTATTATTATTATTATTATTATTATTACGCTTAAGTTTGCTCTTTTGCAAATTTTGCAAATGTGTTTTTGCATTTGGAATCTTGTGGGTCTCAGAAGGTGGCATACACCTTAAATTTTTCTTAGCTATTGCTGAAGTAGAATTGAATTCATTTGTAAATTCAATAAAATTAATTCCATATAAGTTGGCATTGGTCGATTGGTAATCCAACTTGTGTACTGAACTGCCATCAAGAAAACTGCATTTGCACAGACGGTACACATGAATTATATTATTAATAGCCTATACTATTTCAAAGAAATGTGGTTAGTAAAGACTCCTTTTCATTCAGAAGCAATGAAGAAAATGCAGAAAATTCATTCACCTGCCCACAGTGTGTCGTGACTGGCTGGTTCTTCGGTTTTCAGATTTAAAATGGAATAGGTTAGGATGGCTTACAGAAGAAATCACTAGTGTCATGTGTTGGAAGACATAATGTTTTAGATTGTAAATGGATTAAAATCATAAAGGCAGACCTTGTCAGGAGTAGTACAGTTTAAAATTCTATCAAGACGTTGCTAGTCCTCTATAAGAATCGAACAATTGTTGGTTCAGCTGATTATTAGATCAGATTTATAAGCTTTACGGCAATAGGAAATGGTGTTTTAACTTATCTGCTTGTCGATTAGAGTATTTTATGTAATGAGTAACCATCTCTGGAGCAACCACATATGAAAAACATACACAAAGCCTTGCCCATGGAGTTATTGGACTGGTCGAAATTTGGATCGCGAGTCAAGCAAAGCCGAACACACGCTCTTGTCCGAATTGAGAAATGCGGAAAAGAAGCTGTCTCTGCACTCCTTTCTACAGCAAGTGAAACGCTAAGAACATTTGAATAATCAGTAATTGGCAATAAAATGCACAATTAACTCAATCATATAATATCTTAAATAAACTAATTAAAGTTGTTTATTTTTATCTGCTGGAAAGTACAGAATGTATTTGGGGAAGATTATTTCCCAAACTATATACGGTTTAAAGCTCAAAGCACAATGTTTCAGTATTTTAATATACATTACACATTTTTAATGGAAGTTGTGAGTGAAATTTTCTCTCCTGTAAATTTTTCAATAGACAAATTCAGTTCAATAGATCTAGATCCCTAATGAGTAATCCTAAGGAAACAGAAACTTGGAATTTTAAACATTCTGGAAACATATATCGGCTCTTTATATTGGTTACCAGTGTCCTTGATTACTAATAATCAGTATCAGTTCTTAAAAAACGTCCATCATCACATCTAAACATCTCACTTCTGACATTTGTGATGTGCAAATCAACAGAGGGGCCAAGGACTCATCCAGACACTCCCAGCAAACTGCTTTAGTTATTCAGGCCAAAGTGACTCCAAAACACAAAGTCCACACACACACACACACACACACACACACACACACAGATTTTGTTCATTCTGAGACAGCTGGAGTCAGATTCCCAGCAGAGTGTGTAATGGAGGCACTTGTGAGCACACATTGCTGATTTGAGACAGGCCCGGCTGATTAGCAGCGGCTTCTCTGGATCAGCAGCAGTAAAGGATTATGTGTCACTGTCTGGTCCCAAGCTCACCAAGCCCAGTCGATGTGGTCCAGCCACATGGCGTACGGGGCCATTAAATCTACAGCAAAGAGCCACCAACGACAGCTGCGGAGCAGACCAAACACTGACAAGCACGCAGCCTGGGAACCTCAGACGACCGTTCCGCTTTTAACACTTCCACCCCCACACACAATCGCATGGTTATCACTTTGACATGACAGGAAATCGCTGATTTATATACACTCAGTGTCGGCTTTGGCCAAGACGGAAACACACCCACTGGAGCACAGTCTGGGAGTAAGGTCTTGGCCCAAACTTCCTCCACAGCAGCATCTGTGAGTTTATTTGCTCCTACACACTTCAGTGCAGGGTCTAAGTGGGTCAGCAATACAGCATCAGTATCACCTCTCCAGAGGGGACTAATAGACGAAAAAAGAGAAGGTGTAAGAGAATGTATAGCACTGCAGCACAGCAAGTTCCTCATTACTACCACCCTGTTTACACCAGCTATAAAGTGTTATTGGATTTTGTGTTGTGTTCAGCAGTTTGTATGGGAACAAAAAGAGAGTGAAATAACCACATGGGGCGTGAGGAGAAAGCAAAATCAATTCACCTTTAATGGCGTCACAGTAACCACAGTACCATAAAGCCCTCAGTAATTTGGTAATATTTCCATAACTACTATTTTACTGGATTTTAACCGATTCCCTTTTTTGTTATTGTTTGTTAATTCCGTCCTGAAGACTTTCCTATTACAGAAAACCTAAAGGAACCTCTTTACCCCTGACTGTTTCCAAGCGCTGACACTGGAGACTCCTTCCAAAAATGTTAAACTTCTCCTCTCAGAAAACTTCACCATATCAACAATTACACATATTTTTTTATCAGTTTATATTGAGCATCCACCATACAAGTCTCTGTGAATGAGTTTTTACTAAAGAAACAACAATGTATTTGAATTAGCGCATTTATAAAATCGTGTGATTTGCCTTTCAGCCAGAACCACTGTCAGAGCTGCTGTTATAGACAATTAATCAACACCTCCTGACCTATCAGAATTGAGAATTCAACACTGTGATGGTATAAGGCAGAATATTACAGCAAAGTGAGACTGAAGAGAACAAGTAAAGATAAATATAGGACAAAACTACAATTTGCTTGAAATGTTTCTCAAGTTCCACTGCTTCGCACTTTGCAATGGTGATGACAACGTCCTCAAATATTGAATTAACTTGTGAGTAAAAATAACTGTCACATAATTGCTCAGGCGGTGGGATTTATTTTGATATATAAATGGGAAACAGTGTATATTTGTGTATATCCATCATTATGCCGTTAACATATAGTGACAACCTCTGACTAATATAGACTGTCTATATTTTCAGAAAAAAGTAATACTGATGTTAGGGCTGTCGAAGTTAACGTATTAATAACGAGTTAACACAATTTCCTTTTAACACCACTGATTTGTTTGATGCTGTTAATGCGGGTTTTGATATGACCCTTGCCGTCATCCATAGTTTAGCAACCCACTAGCAGCAGTTGGTGCATTAATAGTTATTGTTATAACAAGCATGTCTGTGGTGGATGATCGATACAAGACAAGGTCTTTTAAATGGCAAGTTCAGTTACAAATCCTCATCAGACGGCACTACTGATAAGACCAAAGTTATTTGCTGCTACCGTCGATGTGAATTGAGTTTCCACTGAGGTACAACCAGTCTTAAAGATCATTTACAAACTAAGCACACAGCTAATGCGGCCAGTGTTAATGTTGGCACTGGCTTGTGGCAGACAAAACTCAGTAGTGCACGAGGGAAATTCATGGACAAAACTACAGGCATCAAACTAACAGTGGGTGGCAATAGCTTATGGTAAATAGTGTACCTTTGAGGGTTTCTGGACAATCGTTTCATTGTTTTGTGTGTTAATCAACACATACATTTGCATAAAGCAGGCATTGTCCATTGCTATGTTTATAAGAGTATAACACTCTTTTTTTTTTTTTTTTTACACATTTTTTTTTTTTTTTTTAAAAATCTCCATTTAGTGTCAGTTTTGAACAGATAAAAAAAAAAAAGTGTGATTAATCACAATTAACAATAGGCAAAAAATTACTCGATTGACAGCTCTCACTGATATACTGGTAATTTTGTACGCAGTTACCATGCTTAAAAATAAAAATAAAAATAAATAAATAAATAAACAACCTGTTTGTCTTATCTCCTTGCTTTAAAGGGTAGTACCTCAAACTAACCTGATGCCTCTCAACACTCGTGTCACAGAGTGTATTTAAGTAAACATCTCTCAGTCGACTGAAATGGCTTAAGGCGAGTGTTTAACAAAGCCTTTGCAATAGCATCTGACTTCAGACATGGAACAGAGACAGAAGCATGCACTAAAAAACAACAATCAGTCTCTCTGCCTAAGAACTTAAGAAGGTTTTATGGAAGGCTGGCTGAAAAAAAAAAAAACATGTCATTCACTCAGCTCTAAATACGTACTGGGTTTAAGATTTTTCCAGTGACTCGGCTGACATCCTCAGCAATGCACCTGGGACTTTAGCACCAACAAATAGGTTGTGTACGTGAAAAGATATGTGGAAAAGACTGGTGCTGGTGCTGCTGTGGCACCACATGCAAAAAAAAAAAAAAAACACTGTTGCCATGGTAGCTCTTTAGGCCTAGTTTCAACTGTAGGGAACATAAATTAATGTTTTTCGCCAACCGTTTTTATGCAAATTTTAAATCTGGTACAAAATCTCTCTTAACTGTGGATGAAGCAGATAAAAAAGAAAATGTGCTGAGTAAGGAATAAAACACTCAGGGTGTGCTGTTATAGGAAAATAATCAATGACAGGGTGGTGTGACGTGGCCAGATGTTGAAGAGGAGTTACTGTTACCAACTGGAAGTTGATTACTTTCCAATAACAGCACATTCTGAATTGTTTCATTCCTCTTATACCACAGCAATTTGCCAATGATTACAATTTTTTTAATTAATTGATAAAAAACACATCATACATTTTATCTGTTTCAACACTTCTTGGCCAATGAGAATCGAGCATTCAACAGTAATGTGGTATAAGCATTAAGAGAAGCCGAAAAAAATTATAACAGAGTGTGTGTTTCTGTGTCTCCATGACCGTGTGTGTTTAACAGATACTCCGTTTATTACATTCTTGTTTCTTCAGAACATTAACATTATGACTTTTTTAAGTTCCTTTAAATTTTTGTGAAATGTTTGAAAGACAGTACCAACTGCATGTTCTATACAGATCCCAAAAAAACTACCTACCAGAAACACTAGTTGTGTCCCAATGACGTACTATACACTATGCACTTACACTATGCACTATGTACTCTACCTTCTAGTGTATGAATTTTAGAAGGGTAGTATCATCTCAAATGGAACACTAATGGTTTTTTACTAACCGGAAGTATAAGCCATTTCCCAGTCGATGGCAAATAACGTTAAACACATGTAATTCAACGCTGTCAGTTTTAGCAGAGTACCCAGAGTCAACGAAAATGAATTTCTTCATTTTACCATTTATGTCAGTGTTACCTTTTATGCCCAACATGACCTTTTTTGATTGTGAGCAAATCTGAGCCAGCGTCAGCACCTGGTAGCCCCGCCCCTCTTCCGCTGCGTAAGCAAAGCTGTGACCGTTGAGTGCATGAAGTGGCCAACATTCCACACTTCGTTTTTTTCAGTTGAATGAGTGCGTCATTCAGGTACCTGAAGTGCACTTCTTCTTGTTGGAATTTTCAGTGCGAACACACTACTCACACTATTCATACTAAAAATGGCATAGTGCATAAGTATGCAATTTGGGATGCACCTACTGACCTACTAGCTAGCTAGCCCAATAGCGCTAGACCTATCTGACTAGCGCTATTCTTGCTTAGTAGCTAACATGTGAGGACGCACTCACATGTTCAAGAGGAAAATACTTCTTCTTAAATGCTTAACTGAGATACATAAATTATGCCATAAATGTCATATAAATCTCAGTCTTTTATGTTTTGCACTAAGAAATAAGGTACTGTGCCTACAGCTCTACTTACTTGCTAGCTTGTTTTGCTAAATTTGCATGGCAAAAAGATTAGCATATTAGCATACATCATGGTGGTCAAAGTTGCCATTGCTGTTGTTTTTGATGAAAAATCGGAAGATTCTCCTCAAAAGTGCAAAAAAAAGAGAAAAAATTCCAAAGTTATAAGAGGGTAAATCACGACACATCTATTATAGCTAAATTTCAAGAATCTGTTTTCGGACGTGACTACAGTCTATTGTTGAAAACACAAGTTTGTGATTTTCATTGCATAAGAAGTATAGTGAATATTGCTGCTAACGAGTACTCCATTTGCTGAAGTATAAAAGTGTAGTCGTTTAATACTCAAATTAATCTGAATAAAAAAAAAGAGACTTCAGAGAAATGTGGCATCCCTAACCTTCAAACTAATTACTGCAGCCACCATTTTAGAATGAGTTCATTGATTAGGGATATTGACCGTTTATTCCAGACATTCACACTCAGCAGTCCAACTTTACACCGCAATGCTTAACGCCTGTGGTGCCTGCTCCATCACTGTCACACTCAAGGTCACATTATTACAGGATAAAAATCCTGCTACTTTCATTTTCAAACTCGAATCACTTCAGTAACATAACCAAGTTTAAAATAAATGTCTTTATTCCATGTGCTGTACGTTTTGTATTTGTCAGGAAGGCAGTGTTTCTTGATTCACATCCACCCCCTTGCTATGTGACTTGCTCCTGTCTTCGGTTTCTCACTGGATGATTCCTGCTTCCAATTTCTTTTCACTGACAAGCCGCACACCTACCTTTAGAAACCATAGCGTTTACACGGCGTCATGCCTCTGTTCATTAGTCAAACTTTGCTTAATGCATGTGTCTACCCTCTGCCTGCTCTTTACCTCGTTGTCCTTTGCCCTGAATTTGGCTACTTTTTTGTGTTAATTGCAATTAATTGCTACTGCAAGTCCCGAAAATAAATCAAATTGGCTTCCTTATGGCCTCTAGAGTTTACACAACATTAAACTTAATGGGGAAAAAAAGGTGAAAATAAGCTTCCAGTGAGCTGCAGCTCTGCAGGCAGAAACACCTTGCTGATGAGAGAGGTGAGGGGAGAATGGGCAGACTGGTTCATGGAGACAGGAAATCTAAAGTAACTCAAATAAGCACTCTTTACAACCGTGGTGAGCAGAAAAGCATCACAGAATGCACATGTTGAACCATTAGGTGCATAGACTACAACATCAGAAGACTTCATTGGGTTTGAGTCCTGGCAGGCAAGAACATGAATCTGAGGCTACAGTGGGCACAGAAACGTGTCTCACGGAAACGGGACAGATAAACATTGGAAAAAAAAGTGGTCTCTGTCCAATCTTCAACTGTGCATTTTCGGTTGCGCTGCGGCCATGAGTGGCTGAGAGTATGAGTGAGAGTATGAGTAACTGTATGAGTGAGCAGGTGTACAGGTTATTCTGAAAAAAGGGGCCAGTGAGTGCCCACACACACGCACACACAGCAGCTGTTGATTAAAATGTGTGCGCTAAGAGAATTTCCCCATTAGCATACAGCCAGCAAACCATATAAAACCACTTTACCCAGAATATATAGCCTAATTTAGCTGGCACAAGCCTCTTCTTTTAAGTGCAAAGTACAGAGAGCTGTGTAAGCTCGGAGAGCGGCAGTAGAGTTATAGTGTGTTTGCAGCCCACTGGAGGGCATAAATCCGTTAAAGCTGCTCCTGCAGAACAGACAGCCATAAAGTGAGCAGAGCAACATGTTAATGGAAGGAGATTCTATCGGCCAGTGACGGGTTCACCAGAGCAGGAAAAAGAAACCTCTTGCCGCACAGCGAGAGTGATTGCGTATAAAAGCAGGACTCTGAAAGACAGGGACATAGAAAAAGGAATGGAAAAAGTTTATTTTGATTACCTGGAGTTTGGTAAGCGTGGGTCTAGGCCCTCCCACAAAGTGCTCTTGAGATGGCGCAGGGTTTTCCTGGTCTGATTCGGGGCAATGAGGAGCGTCTGGTTGAGTCGAGCAGGGCTGTGGTACCTGTGGGCTGAACAGAGCAATCCCACTATCCTCTGCAGCACGGTGGACCCCTGGCAGTTCCTGCATACGTTGGTACCAGCGCAGCAGCAAAGGGAGCTGGAGCAGGACATGAGGAGCGTGATTCTGTAGTGAGATCTGAAACAAAATGGCAACATAAACTCACCATTACACAGAGAAGCCAGAGGAAAATTCTGAAAGTTACATAACCAGAAAAAAAAAAAGAGTGGCTGTCAAAAAGTTAGCTAATGAATTGGTGATTTCTCCACCCTGAATACAACATTAGACTATTAATCATTTGAAATTGACCACAAGTCACTTCACTTCAAAAAGGATCATCACTATCTGCTCAAATAATCTTGATATAAGAAAAAAATGTGATTAGCGGATCATCCATCCATCCATCCATCCATTCTCTGTACTGCTTATCCTACACAGGGTCGTGGGGTAGCCTGGGCACAAGGCAGGGGGACACCCTGGACGGGGTTTAGGGGAATATATTATATAATAATTACTAGGATCAGTAGATTTATGTTGGGTGATTAAAATCTGGATGTGGTAACTTAAACATTCATCTATGGAATTCTTCGGCTTCAAACTCATAAATATAAAAAATTCAGGAGAATACACACACACACACACACACGTTACTGAAATCACCAGATAAGACATTGTGAACTGAAACATTTTTTATGGAAGCTGCTGCGAGATACAGCGAGACAGTAAAAGTGCAGTTTCAGAAGAATCACAGCGGTGTATAAAGCAGCACCATAGTGAAGGTCTAACAGGAGAAACACAAAGATGCAGAGACGCTTAATTAATCCATCAAAGTGTCAACAACGACTGAAGAACTGAGGACTCCTGTAGCCTGCTGCAGCCTTCATCACCTCCCTCTGTCTATCCCAACAGACGAAGAGAAAAGAGAGCACGCCAGGAAGATGAGAGGAGAATCAGGGTGACACTGCTGAGAGAGCGAGCGAGAGAGAGAGAGAGAGAGAGAGAGAGAGAGACAGAGCAGGATAACTGAAAGTAAGATTGACAGATTGGAGAATCAAATGAAGAGAGAGAAAGGGGTAAAGAAAAGTGAGAATGGCAGAAAGCTAAACGATAGAGAAAGAAAGAAACCATAATGTTAAAGAAAAAGAAAGAAAGAAAGAAAGAAAGAAAGAAAAATGTTAAAGAAAGCAAAAAAGAAAGAAAGCTAAACAAGAAAGAAAGAAAGAAAGAAAGATAATGTTAAAGAAAAAGAAAGAAAGAAACAAAGCTAAAAAAAAGAAAGAAAGAACGAAAGAAAGAACAATAATGTTAAAGAAAGAGAAAGAAAGAAAGAAAGAAAGAAAGAAAGAAAGAAGAGAGTTGAGGAATGAAGAAAGACACAAAGACAGATTGAGAGTATGTGAAAGACAGTAAGTGTGTGCAGGAAATAAACTTTTTTTCAATAATTCAGTAAATCAATAAATCATCAAAAATTTCTGGATATTTTTTGACTCCACTTCGCTGCATCCTGAGGCAAAACACACACGCTCCATTTCTCCTCACGCAGTAACTGACAGCACTCGCGTTTGTGTTTGAACAGCTCAGATTCCACATTCCAGCGTGTTTACATCCGAAACGTTATCAGACAAACGCTAAAGGAGCAGGAGCACAAACAGTTTAACCCTCAGTAAGAAATCTAGATTCTATAAAGATGCAAACCCACGTGTCCACGTGCCCGCTCCCTGTTCTGTGGTAAACCAATGTTGCATGGTCTGCATCTGCATATTTTATATTGTAATAAGTCTTTCCTGTCATGCGCTTAATACTAATCAGATTTTGTAATGATTTTCTGCTCCACTGCAGTAACAATTTGCACGCAGTGACCCGTGTGCACACTGAAATGAAATCCCCTGGCCATTAGTAACGTTTAAACTGACTTAAAATCTATAGATACCAAACCTATAATTATTTTATCATTTTTGACAGTTATGATTAAAGCATGAATATGGACTGGTCACAGGCTTACACATTTTAATTTCACATTTAAGCTGGGTGAAGCAGGAATGAATTAACATATCATTCTGGATACCTATACACAATTTTAGAAATTATATTATACTACAGTGAGTTCAGGTCCACTAATTTGCAAGAGTGCTGGATATTTAATACAACAGCACTGGTTTCACATTTCACTGGCGGTACACTCCTCGCCTGCGTTCTCACTACGGGCTGTCAGTCAGTCTGTGCGTTACCATGGCAACACGCAACGCTGTATCCAGCCCTGGCTTCTTAGGGAACTTTCATTGTTTTCACAGACAGAGCTAAAAATAAACAAAACATCTGGCCATATTGTGTCTGAAATGTCAGTGACTCAATATTCATTTCTTGTCTATAGAACTGTTTCCCAAAAGCAATATCACACTCGCAATCACACCGTCGTACTGAATATCAATATACAGTATATATGAATATACGTATATTACCTACAGCTAAATCACAGTCGTGCTGATTTTCAGCAGAACAGCTCTCTTAAATAATTAAATAAAGCAGACAGATGCACTGGAATCTAATGTGATGCCAGTATCTGATATTTGACACTGACGACCAGAATGACCCATTTTTAGATAAACATATAGTTTTATCCAACATGCTAGAGTTGTTTTTCTTTTTTTTTTTGGGTCAGCACACCAGGTTTCTTCATATCCACACTTTCACTTTTTTAGAGTGGAATATTTTATGGAAAAATCATTCTCAAAACTTAGAAAGTAGACAAATTGTTTCCTTTAGGATATGCAGAGACTTTAGTACAAAGAGTTCATAATAAATTTCTCCTTTAATTTTCACCGCCAGCTTGTGTGCTTCTGAATGGACCACTAACAGTGTGATATTATTAGACTGGATTATCACACCATGAAAATTTCACACCATAATCAAAAGAAAGAAATAAAGAAAGAAAGAAAGCTAATAGAGGGGGAAAAAACTCTAAATGAGAAATAAAGAAAAGTAAAAAGAAAGAAAGAAAGCTAATAGAGAAAAATATAAATGAAAATGAAAGAAAGAAAGAAAGAAAAAGATAAGAGATAAAAAAGAAATCTAAACAAGAAAGAAAGAACAATAAAAAAGAAAGAAAGAAAGAAAGAAAGAAAGAGCTAAATGAGAAAGTTGAATCAGATGAACACACTCCTACACTGAGCGTACAAACACACTGCTCGTGATTCTGCTCGTGATTCTGTAGGTAAAGAGCTTCTGAGATAAAGAGATCTCTGCGTTTTCATTTACATTTATTCAGTTGCCATCCAGCCACTTTTCTCCAAAGCAACGCATCACTGAGACAAGATGCACACAGCTCAGCAGTCGAGGGTTACAGGCCTTGCTTCAGTGCTGCCCTGCTAAAATAAAAGCTAGTATCCGACAATTGTGTTAAAAGTGAGTTTGGACATATTTGGGTCATATTCTATCATGTCGATAGAAGTGAGAGCTCAGCTGTGCTACTTTGGACAGATAAGAGGAGGACACGGTCCTGCTGGAGTCCCCACCTGCCCTTAAACACCCTTTTAAGCCGCTGCAGGATAAGAGCATACCTAATAATCTGTTCTCTCTCTCGCTGTACATGCGCTCCTGCTGGATGTGATCCTGATGCACTTCTCCTGCTGCGACTCATCTCACCCTCCAGACCTGCCTGATATATCCTGCTGCTCTGTTCCTGTTCTGTTCTGTTCCTACTTCTTCGTCTGCAGCTTTATGCACTTGTGACTCATCTCCTGCAGCTGTGGATAATCTTACATCGATACACAAAAGATTGCACTTCCCAAAATCTCACTTTCCTGCTTCAGTGGATGATCTTGCCTCACTACTGCAGTCATAAACACCTCAACTGCCCAATCCACATCTCAGGAGGTGGGCGATATATAACGAAAATATTACAATCACGATTAATTGAAGACATTTCAACAATGCATATGTATCATGATATAAAGGACTGCAAACACGTTCACTTCAGCATACTCCAGGGGATTACAGGAAAAATGAACTGTGAATTTATCACAAACTCTTCAAATGATATAAGGAAAAAAAAGAAAGTTGTTACAGTTCTTAACCACAAAACGTCTTTGGCACATACAGGGCATGGTCCTGAAGATACTTATCAAGTTTCATGATGACATGTAGATGCACTGCTGAGATACACTGTCACATCCTGTTTTTTGCATTTGCCAGCATGTTGCAGGAGAATGGGTTTGAATATCAAAATTCCTTTGACAATTTTTTTTGTTCAGACAGGTCTCAAGATGATATGAGCCAAATGTGTAATGATGTAAGCATTCTTGGCATGATGTAGGCATTCTTGGCATGTTATTGTAACTTTTGACCAGTAGGTGGTGCTATCACGACATTTGTTGCATAGCCTCAGGTCATGATCCTGAAGAAGGCTACCAAGTTTTGTGTCAGTGCGCAAAGTCATTGCTGAGATACCGCTTCACTTCCTGTTTGGCGGCTTCACCTTCAGATTTGTTGGCTCATTACGGGAAAACCCGTTGGATTATTCAAAAGTCTTTTGAAAACTTTTGTGAGGCTTACTCTGAAGATGATGTGTGCCAGATTTGGTGATGAGTGAACAAAATTTGTAGGAGGAGTAGCAAAAAACATGTTTGTGACAAAATCCAAGATGGCGGAAAATCTAATTAGGCGGAAATTGACATCACAGGGTGCATTGAACTAGTCGCGACCCAGGGCTTTTAAATTTTGAACACACAGTTCAAAAGTTATGACCATAAATGTACTTTCAAATTAGGCCCAAATTTGACCCAATGGTGGTGCTAGAGCGTTGGCAACACTTGGCCCAAATTTGGTCAGAATGTTCCTTAGACCCTCCCCAATCAGTGTGCCAAATTTCACAACTTTTTACCAGACAGTTCTATGGGCCCCCATAGACACCATGGCCAGAAGAAGAAGAAGAGGAAGAAGAAGAAGAAGAAGAAGCAGAAAGCATAGAGTAACATTAGGGTCCCTACGCACCTTCGGTGCTTGGCCCCCTAATAATAATAATACTTACTGTTCAGATCTGTATTCATATTGTTATATGATCTGTTCAATCTGAATAATGTATTCATATTAAGTTACACCCCTAGTATTACGTTAAAAGTGCTACAAAAATAAAATTTAATTGAATAGAATTTTAAAAGGAAAACATGGCTTGAGGGTAATTTTTCTCTGTGATCAAGAGAAATCAATAGCTTACAATGTAAACCACTCATACACCACGTAAACCCCTAGTACATAAAAGCATGGTAAGAAATCATGTGAGCTTCAACATGTTTTTCATCTGATTTCTCTCACATCAGTGTACCTAGATTTTTAATGACACATCATGACAGGCACCTCACAAAACTATACCTCATATTAACAGTTTAGCTTCCTAACCAGTAAGGCCCTATCAAGTCGTGTTTGCTCAAAGGTTTGCCTCCTTCTGTCATATGTCTCTATACTGACTGCATGATGCATCTAACGTGACACACATAGTTGAGAGGCAGGACCACCCCGGAGCAGAGAGTTTGTCTCGCCTGAGCTGACAGGGGAAAAAAAAAAGCAGCTCCAAATACACCTTTAGCACGCTCTAAATCCCAGCTATGTTTTTGCACAGAAATGGATTTCAACACACAGGTAGAAAATTGTTATAAAAGCAGCCCCGAGTCCCACACATCTGTCTATATATTAGGTCACTCGTCAACTGAGAATGAGCCAATTACAATTACGAGCCAAACAGTTCAGCCTCCTACAACATGATTTTGAGTTGAGAAAATAATGATGTTTATCTGTTGTTTTGACTGCAAATGAATTGCACACTCCTTTAAACCTGACCAAACGATACCAGATCTCGAGAGCACAAATGCATCCAAAAACGTTTCCTAACAAATGTACTGAGGGACAAAACTCTGAAGTGTCCAAAATAAGTATTGTACATGTTAAGTATATAAGGAATAAAACTCTTGGGGGTGTGCTGTTATGAGAAAATAATCAGTGATGGGGTGATGCGATGCCACATGATGTGAAGTGGAGTTACAGTTACCAACCTGAAGTTAATTATTTTCCAGTTACAGCAAAACCCAATGTGTTTTAATCTTTTATATACCACAGAAATTTGCCAATGCTAACAATTTTTTATATATAAAGAATTATACATACTTTTATCCGTTTCGAGTTACATTTAATGCTGTGGAACGCCTATGAAACAAGTTAGTTAGTTCACGTTTGTATTAGCAAGTCCTCCTTTTTTGCAGTTTGACACGTTACAGAGAAACCGCAAACCCCTCCATCCTGTCACTTTAAAGTTATAGCTTTACCTCTGACTGTTACAAAGCAGTGACACTGGAGACTCCTTCCACAAATGCTAAATAAACATATCCTCACCATATCAACAATTACACGTTTTGTTAATCCGTTTACGTAAAGAATCCTCCATACAAGTCCCTGTGTAAACTAACTATAATATATAAGAACAAATGCATTAATACAAACCTGTGATTTGCTTTGCAACCAAAACTACTGACAGAGCTTCTGTTATAGAATATTAATCAACACCTTCTGATAATACGAATGAAGGATTCAAAAGCTCCATCATATAATATGATACCTCACACAACTGACACTACAGTGGATATAAAAAGTCTACACACCCCTGTTAAAATGGCGGGTTTTTATACTTTTATATCCAGTGTATAAATGAGGTTCAGCAGTGTGCTTCCACAGCAAAATAAAGCAACTAAGACACTTCTAATGAGACCATGCATTTGAATTAGAACTGCAGGTACATCAGTTAAACACTGCTAAATTATTTAAAGTGTCAAAGAGAACAGTCTTGGAGTCCAAATGAATTATTAATGGAATTTTTTTTTTTACCCAAAAAGAAATATGTGACTGAAACCAAATCTACACAAATTTGCCCTTAGATCAAGTCCAGTCGATCAACCAAGAGATATTTGGGGTTCAAAGTTTTATTCTTTAGTTTTGTTCTGGAGCTATGAGGCTAATGTAGCTAATGAGGAAGGTTACAGCTGACAATTTAGCTTTGTTTACATCAGAGGCCATTTTAAAACAATCATTCAGAAAAAGATTTATTTCAGCTTTAAATAGTTGTATCAGAATCAATATAATCAGGTCTGACTGATTACACACACCAAGTTAACCGTCGCTTTAAATCATTTTGAAGATTCCAGAAGTTGATGTAATGGCTTTTAGAAGCTTCTGATTGGCCAACTGTCATAATTAGGAGTTAATTAGGAGTGTATTTAGAGTCAGTGCATTTTCGCCATTAATACCATGGGAAAGTCCAAGCACTCAGCAAAAACCTTTTGTGGAATTTGTGGACTTTCACAAGTCTGGTTCCTCCTTAGGAGTAATTTAAAAACAACTGAAGGTACAAACAATTGTGAGCAAATATAAAAAAATCCTCAGATCACACAGAATAGTGGAAATAGGCACAAATAAACTCCCTTTGGTCCAAAAGGTTCAAAGGCTGACACGCAAGGAAAGAGCCCCTCTAAGATCGTCATAAAAAAGCCAGACTGAAGTTTGCAGGTGATCACCATGAAGAAGACCTAGCCTTTTGGAGGAGTATTCTCTGTTCAGATGAACCAAATATTGAACTGTTTGGCCACAATGATCATCGCTATGTATGGGGAAAAAAAAAAGGTGAAGTGCTCTTTAATCCAAAGAACACCATCCCAACTGTGAAGCATGGAGGTGGCAGCATCAAGTTATGAGGGGAGTTTTGCTGGAAAAGGGACTGGTGCACTTCAGTACATAGATGGCATCATGAGGAAGGAGGATTATCTAGAAATACTGAGTCGATCAGCCATAAAGGTAAAACCTGGTTGCACCTGGGTCTTCCAGTGGGACAATGATCCTAAGCATAGCTCCAAAGATGCAACAAAATGGCTTAAATACAATAAAGTGAAAATATTGGAGTGTATATATAAATCCCTGATCTGAATCCCACAGAAAATCTGTGGACTGAACTGAAAAGCATGTCCAAGCAAGGTTGCCTACAAACCTGCCTCAGTTACACCTGTTCTGTCAGGAGGAATGGGCAAAAATTCTGGCAAAGTACTCCAAAGTACACCAAGAGTTTTTTTAAGTAATTCACCAAGAATTTCATTCAAGCAATTAAAAGGCAATGCCACGAAATACTACCAAAGTGCATGTGAACTTTTGGCCCACTGAAAATCTGATATGGTAAATAAAAGGTGGAACACATATGTCTCTTTACAATTATTTTGATATTACCTCCAATGGAAGTGAAGCAGAATCCCTATTTGACTTAATACAAGAAATGTAAGGTAACATGAAATGTGTGGAGTTGTGATAAATGCTTTTGAGATGGAATGCCTTTAGCCTAGGTGTATGTAAACTTCCAGCCTCAATTGGGGTGGCCGTGGCTCAGATGGTAGAATGGGTTGTCCACTAACCGCAGGGTTGGAGGTTCAATCCCTGGCCCCTCCACATGCTGAAGTGTCCTTGGGCAAGTTGCTCTTGATGGCAGGCTAGTGCCTTGCTAGCCTCTGCTGCCATGGGTGTGTGAATGAGAAACATTGTAAAGCACCTTGTAGGACCGTTATGGTTAAAAGGCACTATATAAGTGCAGACCATTTATAACTGTACTTGGACTGTTCTTTTAAGTTTATTCGAATATTTCTGTGATGTACATTTTTATGCAATTTATATATAGATATAGATAATAATGGGACTGGTTTATGGTGATTTAGAGAGAAAATGAAACTTATCCTGACAATAGTGTTTACCATTCTTCTCCACATAATAAGCAGAAACAGTAACTGACTACTGAGGTGCTTTGGCCGCTGGAGTGGGGAATATACAGAATATATATCTGCAGCCAGACGGTATAAAAATTACTTCTGATGTACAATTCCACTTTTAAACTTTGGGTCATGTCTCTGTCCTGACTCTGAGTGATACCACACAATGTGTTGAGAAAAAAATCCAAAATGGCTGACACTGCTCTTTTACTCTGTGCAAACTTTATTTTGTCTATTTTTACAGACAAAACATTTCTGTCTGAAATACCGAACAACTCGACACTGTTTCACATGAGTGTTTGATGATTTTTGCATGAAGTTTCCATGACGATAAATTGGTGGCTGTGCGCTTCCTTTACTTCTGAACTACATTAGACTTTCGTCACTCCAGTACGAAACTAAACTAGCAAACTTATGACACCAAAAACACCTTGGCTGATCAAGTCCATATTGGAGTTGCTAGAAAGTTTGTGTAAATGCAATTATATACCAAGCTATTGCTCTAACAGATACACCAGGAATCAAATAATATCAAAAACATAAATGCTTGCATTCTGAGGTGAAAGGAGCCAGAAGAATTTTCTTTTACCAGGTATTGATGCATGCATGGCAGCAGCACCACATCAGTGAGAGTGAAGTAAAGCCCCTCTGCAAACACATGCTCCAATTCTGGCAGCTCAGTGGTCTTCACTTTCCTTACATCAGAGCGCTCTCTGGTGGTGGGAACAGGTGGCGCTCCATCCACAGACAGTTTGGCCAGAGCTGCACTCATCTCCACTCCACACTGGCTCTTGTTCTGAGGATCTTCCTGCTGGCTCTCAGGAGCTGCACTCATCTCCACTCCACAATGGCTCTTGTTCTGAGGATCCTCCTGCTGGTTCTCAGGTGGTTGAGAGTTCTTTCCAGAGTTCTCCTCAGAGCTCTTCCCAGAGTTCTTCTGCTGTTGAAGCTTGTGACGGCGGAGTTTGTCATCGTTGTGCACCTTGACTGGTTCGGCCAGGCGGTGCTCCAGCTGGAGGAGAGCGGCAGGAAGATGGAATCGCTCCTCAGTAGGGTTACGTAGGTGATCCTCAACCGCTGAGGGAATGCCCAGCTCACATAACCTGGTCCAGCGGCTCACCTAACAAAGGAACGGGCCATAATCATTCACAGTTCCACACATGGGGGTTCACAAAATAAAGACTAAATAAAGAAAGGACCATGTAACTAAAAATTACTAATACAAATGCAGCTGAGTAAGTCATATAAATTAATTAAATAATGAATAAAACACTGTGAGGCGTACTGTAAAAGGAAAATAATCAACGATGCTGGAAGCTTACAGTTAACATTCCATCCAAAAATGGTAAATAAACGTCTCCAAGATTCACCTTACAACAATTATACGTTCATATTTGTTAAATAAGTGCACATTTTTCAGTCTGTTTATGGGGAACGTACACTATATAGGTCCCTGTGTCTTCTTGCTTTTAGTCTCACCTCAGCGCAAGCCTTCAGGCAGGTGTTCTTGAAGCCCAGCAGTGAGGCCACATCTCTACGTTGAGGCTCCAGGCGGCAGGTTGTCTGGATGATGTGTCTGAGCACCACAGCCAGTCCAGCTCTGCAGAATCGCCCATTCGGCTCCAGCACAGCCGGCAGACGACAAGCCGCCACCAGGGCTGGAGCTTCTGCCCTCTTCAGTTCAGATACAGCCAGGCTCTTTGGAAGGGACCCTGCCAAAGCCTCTGTGCTGCCAGGCTGATCTGAGACCAGGTAGACCTGGAAAGACTTGCACTCAGTGTAGGACAGAAGGAACAGTGCGATGGAGGAGTGTAGAGGAAGGACCACAGCTCCGTTGATGTTATAGACCTCAAGGAAGAGGCTTGATTCCTCTGGGTTTAGATTTGAGTGCTTCATTCTGATCTGATGTATCAGTGATTTATAATTGAGCAGTGAGCAGGTATAAAGTTCATCCTAAAAACAAAAATCAAGGACATTTACTCAGCTGGTAATTATGCATTCAGATAATCTGTTGGGTCTAAAACAGTGTTTCCTATCCTAAAGGGAATTGATATAAAATGGTTTTAATGACTTCTAAAGTCCATTCATTCAGTTACAGATATAAATATATGTATTCGGTACGGAATTAACTGAATTGGGTTGACATAGTGGTGCGAACGATAGTGTTGCTGCCTCACAGCTCAGAGTCCCTGGTACGATCCTGAGCTCATGTTACTGTGTGAGGAGTTTCACATGATCTCCCTTTGTTCGTGTGGGTTTCCTCGGGGTTCTCTGGTTTCCACAGAATGTCCAAAAACATGGTTACACTATTTTGATTGGCTACGCTAAACTGTCCTGAGTGTGAGTGTTGTGATTGTGTATGTGCCTAGTGCACTGCATCCCATACGTGGTGAATTCTCCCACATCACACCCAGTGTTCCTGGAATAGACTACGACTACTACTACCACTACAACCCTGACCAAGATAAAGCACATATTGAAGGAAGATGGATGAATGGATGGATGGATGGATTTCATCTTATTGCAATATTGCCAGTTTTTCCTTCATAACCATGAATGTTATATACATCTTGTTTCACTGCAGGCAGCCTAAACTACAGGATCAATACAATCTTCAATAACAGACAAATCCATTAAATCACCATTAAATCACAGCTTATTTCCATTAAGTCACCATCAGAGTCCAGTATGACACTATTGAATCCACTATTGAATCCTGTTAGAAAACCAGCAAACATATCTAAACATTAATTTTACTATTTTTGTTTATTAGGACCAATTACATTGCAATACCATCATTAACTATTACAAAACCACCATGCACCAACAGAACGGTCCTGTTTTCTCAGCAGGGCATTATAATATGAATGCTATTAATAACCAAATAATACAAATATAATATTTAACGCTGCTTGGACCGTTAAAAGCCTGATCAATTAGCAGCTAACAAGCAGATAGTGTTAGCATCGTTATCCTTCTTCCCAAGCTCCTCGTCCCCTATAATTAAAGCCAAACAAAAGACCAGAAAAAATGTTTAAACACCCATTAGTTTGCTAATGGCGTTACTTACAGTGTTTAAAAATCCGCTGTCAATAAACTTTAATTCACGTGGGGTACTAGTTGGAATTGGGTGTTACATAAAAAACACACCGACTTGCAACCGAATGCGCTGAAGCGTTCCTACCAACTTCGTGTTCTCCCCATTACTGTTATTTCTCTGTTATTTGATTTTCATCAGAGAGAAAAAAAATAAAACAGACTAAGACTTCATCTGTTTAGCTAGAATATTATAGTTAACAAGTCAGAAAAAGAGAGAGACTAATAATAATAATTTAAATTATTATTCGGAAATTTTTGTGTGTTTGTTTATCAGGGACACATATTGATGTGCATTAGTATTTATAATATAAATGTGTTAGGTTTTGCCAAATTGCTTTTTTACATCTGCATTGAAAACATGGTTACAGATAAAGCACCAAACAGACAGAAAACTAAAACTTCCTGAATTCTGTCTGTGTATGCCAGAGTAGTCACATGCCATGTTTAGAGGCACAGAAAGAAAGGATACATTATTATTTTGGTGCTTTGTTAAATTTTTTCTCATAATTTGATATCACATTATGAGAATAAATTTAACATAACATCAAAATAATAATGTATCCTTTCTTTCTGTGAAACCAACATTTCTCAGTTTGTGCACAAATTCTCACATCAGACCCAAGTCCTCCTCCTATCAGACCCCATGCTACTAATCAGTGAAATGTCTCCATCTAGCGGCGACACTGTGTCATTGCAGCAGCATTTTAACGTGAACCGCAAATTAAAAGCTTCAGCCTCATGTATCAGCCATGGGAGCTTTTAAAAACAGTCCTCTTAATATGTGCCTTGAAGCTGTTTTCTTTTAAACCCCTGACGAATAAAAGGTAGTTTTGTTCTTTAACATTTTAACCTGAACAAAGTCTCTTTTAAACCTTGAACCTTTTAATCAATTAAAATTATAAAAATAAAATTTTATAATATGCACATAACAGCAAGTCCTAAAAATGTATTACTCTTATACCACACTAATTTGTCAATGATTATAATTTTTATTTTAATTTTTATCCTGTTATAGTTATTTCTAGTGTTGTGGAACATCCATGAAACAAGTTAGTTCCTGTTACTGTTTACAGTATTGCAGCTATAAACAGCCATTGCCTCAGCAGCCCCTTTTATTTCTCTTTCTTTCTTGCAGGTAATACAAAAAAAAAAAAAAAACAGCTTGTCATGTTACTGAGAAATCGCAAAGTCCTGAAGACTTTCCTGTGGCGAACAACTAACTGGAGCCAACTGGCAAAGCACTGACACTGGAGACTCCTTCCATAAATGTTAAATAAACGTCTACTTGCAATAAATAAATAAATAAATAAATTTTTAAAAAAGTCACCATATTATAATCATGACTATAACATTTTTTTTCAAATATACAACTCTCTCTCTGAATGAGCTGCTACCGTAACAACAATCAAACAATCATATTTTAGAAGAGTGCATTAATATAAACCTGTGATTTGTCTTTCAGCTGGAACTACAGTCAGAGCTACTGTTATTGAAAATGAATCATCATCTTCTGACCAATCAGAATCAAGAATGCAACAGGGTTGTGGTATAATCTTTTACATTCATTCATTCAGTAAGTCTCCTGGCAGCGACTCCAGATTGTTCCTCCTCCAGTGAAAAGCTGCGAGTATCTCTGCTTTACAGTAATAGCTTTACAGGAAATGTGAGAGCAGAAGGCTGGAGGCAGAAGGCACTTCCTCCTCGATTGCTCTGAGCGTTCAACAAGGTAAGAAACAATGCTAAATACAATTGCATAGAAACTAGAGTTTGTGCAGTTGTGTAGGTTACTGTAAGTAAAGATGCATTAGATGATATTATACATATATTATACATATTGTGACTCATTAGATGATATTATACATGTCATGATGATTTAGATGATATTATACATGTTATGACTCATTAGATGATATTATACATGTTATGATGATTTAGATGATATTATACATGTTATGATGATTTAGATGATGTTATACATGTCATAATGCATTAGATGATGTTATACATGTCATAATGCATTAGATGATATTATACATGTTATGCTGCATTAGATGATATTATACATGTCATAATGCATTAGATGATATTATACATGTTATGACTCATTAGATGATATTATACATGTTATAATGCATTAGATGATGTTATACATGCCATGATGATTTAGATGATAATATACATGTCATAATGCATTAGATGATATTATACATGTTATGATGCATTAGATGATATTATATATGTTATAATGCATTAGATGATATTATACATGTCATAATGCATTAGATGATATTATACATGTTATGATGCATTAGATGATGTTATACATGTTATAATGCATTAGATGATGTTATACATGTTATAATGCATTACATGATGTTATACATGTCATAATGCATTAGATGATATTATACATGTCATAATGCATTAGATGATATTATACATGTCATAATGCATTAGATGATATTATACATGTTATGATGCATTAGATGATATTATACATGTCATAATGCATTAGATGATATTATACATGTTATGCTGCATTAGATGATATTATTCATGTCATAATGCATTAGATGATATTATACATGTCATAATGCATTAGATGATATTATACATGTTATGCTGCATTAGATGATATTATATATGTTATAATGCATTAGATGATATTATATACGTCATAATACATTAGATGATATTATACATGTTATGAGGCATTAGATGATATTATACATGTCATAATGCATTAGATGATATTATACATGTTATAATGCATTAGATGATATTATACATGTCATAATGCATTAGATGATATTATACATGTTATGATGCATTAGATGATATTATACATGTCATAATGCATTAGATGATATTATTCATGTCATAATGCATTAGATGATGTTATACATGTCATAATGCATTAGATGATATTATACATGTTATGATGCATTAGATGATATTATACATGTCATAATGCATTAGATGATATTATATATGTCATAATACATTAGATGATATTATACATGTTATGATGCATTAGATGATATTATATACGTCATAATACATTAGATGATATTATACATGTTATGATACATTAGATGATATTATACATGTCATAATGCATTAGATGATATTATTCATGTCATAATGCATTAGATGATGTTATACATGTTATGATGCATTAGATGATATTATACATGTCATAATGCATTAGATGATATTATTCATGTCATAATGCATTAGATGATATTATACATGTTATGATGCATTAGATGATATTATATACGTCGTAATACATTAGATGATATTATTCATGTCATAATGCATTAGATGATATTATATACGTCGTAATACATTAGATGATATTATACATGTCATAATGCATTAGATGATATTATACATGTTATGATGCATTAGATGATATTATATATGTTATAATGCATTAGATGATATTATTCATGTCATAATGCATTAGATGATGTTATACATGTTATAATGCATTAGATGATATTATACATGTTATAACAGTGTGCTCTGATCCTTAGCCATGCTCAAAGTGTGCATGCAGACAAACAGTGTATGATACTAGATAATAAATAAGAAAACCTGAAGAAACCTGAAGCACGAGTTACAAAATAAAAACCCAGTATTAACACAGATCAGGGACAGAGTTAGCAGCACCTGTTGCTATATAGGATACAGTAATATGCATTAAATCCCCCTGGATGATATGATAATCCCAGTGTTCTCACTATTTAACAAAATGTCCTACCATAACATGCATTTATAGATCTTCATAACACAACATTACTAGTATTGTGTGTTACTTTGTCTACTTTTTTAATGAAAAATACGTCCAGCTTATAAAAATATATTAAGCATGCAGATGTATAATAGCTGTGCATGAATGAAGTATTTGCATACAGAAACTCTTGCTAGGACCTCTTGGAAAAACATTGTGCTGTGACCATAGAGAAAAAGACAAATATTCATCAAACGCTAGATTATAAATTGATCAATTACACTAGTTAATCTAATTAAAACTCAGTAGCCACAGGTTTACTGGAGGCCAACTGAATATGTATATGTATTATATACAGACTCCAGTATTGTAGGTGGTGATATTCACCTTTTACGTTGGTCTATAACTCACCAGAAAATCTTAAGAAACTATGCTGTAAACATCTTAATCTGTAATAATTCATGGAACACAAAGTTTTAAACAGTTCATTTCTTTGATTTAAAGCTGACATATACTTGCCGACAATTAAATATTAGCACAAAATGTGCTGTTTTTCCAGGTAATTATAAATTTTGTATACATATTTATACAGCAACTTCAATTTCATCAGTTCAGAAACTACATACAGTATAGACAGATTCATATAGAACATTAATACTATTTAAAAAAGAATTTGAGACTACAGTTGACAGAATGGAAAGTTTTAATTAACATCACTTGCAGGAACACCATATACAGTGTATTATCCATCCTAAGCTGCCATGAAAAAAATATCTATCCATCAATCAAGCTTTATGGTGAAAAAATGCACCTTTAGGATTCTTAAAAATACTACATTGAATGTCACATGTCCTGACCTGAATAGGAACGCAAATGGATCCCATTAAAAAATCCTGTAGAAGTGATCCTATAGGATATCTATGTCTTGTCCTGTAAGACAATTCCTCCGAATCTTATATGAATGTTTCCAAATTATGATCAAAATTCTAATTACAATCCTGCACAAGTTTCTTATTGGAATCTTTCAGGATTTTATGACAAGGGTCAATAAAAAGTACTAAACTTACAGTTTCTTTTTTTTAATGTAACTCTGCTGATTTTAATGTGCATTTTTGTAGAATGGTACTCATTATCATCTAAATATAATGCACATTGTAGCCTATATTACAAACATTTTACAAAAACTTTTTCACAAGTAGTTCATTCATGATATATTTCCATGCAGTATGATAATCATGTAAAAGAGCTTTGATGTTACTCTTAGGAATATTTTGAATTAGTGTTCTTGGTTCTTTGTAGTAAATCTGGAACCTGTTGTTTACTCCAGAAACTGAACTGCTACCCTG
The DNA here is from genome assembly GCF_027358585.1 of Pangasianodon hypophthalmus. Taxonomy (NCBI): domain Eukaryota; kingdom Metazoa; phylum Chordata; class Actinopteri; order Siluriformes; family Pangasiidae; genus Pangasianodon; species Pangasianodon hypophthalmus. The sequence goes on from NC_069712.1 coordinate 7,440,186, forward strand.
TAATAACTCCACACTTATCCACAGAGCAAGAAATTACAGCCACCACCCTTTTCCCAACCCTCAATGAGAGACTGTAGGGTGTTACTCTGAGTGACTTTATAAAGAACTTTGAAAAGCTCTTCATTTATTAAAATTTATTTAAAAAAAAAAACACAAACATACACACACTTAAACATTTTATACAAGGCAAACGGTAGCAATTGTTGCAAAGGATGAAAGCTATGTGTTAAGCACTGAACCAGTTAGATTAGATGCATTTCCACCACTTTTTCAGGACCCCAGGAACTTTTTTCCTTCAAATTCAGGCACTTTAATCATATTACCACCATAAAAAAAGGATTTCCAGCACTCTTTTTAGGTATATTTCTGCTGACCAGGAACTACTGGGGTAGAGCTTGCCATCCTGTTGTTACTCCTCTTTCAGCTGCTCCTATTAGGGGTCGTCACAGCGGATTATTGGTCTGCGTATTTGATTTGGCACAGTTTTTACGCCAGATGCCCTTCCTGAAGCAACACTCCCCAATTTTATTCGGGCTTGGGACTGGCATTGAGAGCACACTGTTGCACACAACTCCAGTGGCTGGGGTTGGAGCCCTGGCCAGGAATCAAACCCAGGCCACTGTGGCCTAACAACCAGTCCTCCAGAGACCCTTGGAGCTTGCCATCCTAAATGTTGGTTATTTTCCAAATGTGACCCTGCCATTTAACAAACACTTGTATTGCTAACAATAGCTGCAGCTTGTGGCATGGAAAGAGGAATGTTACAGGAGTCTTTTCAAAAGATAAGGAACTTTTTAAGAACTTTATGCATGTTTCCACCAGAAGTACCAGGGTTGCTTGCAGCGAGCTTTGTCCAAATATAGCTACTGCTCTGCTGCTTGCCTTGTGCTGGTGGTCCAAAAAGCGAAATAAATTTAACCACCTATTCACACAACAATGCAAAACAATCAAGAAGACCATGGCTCTTAGTAGTCTTAACTTCTGTGTTTGTGTTGCGGTGTTGCTGTGCTGCTGGCCTTCTGCGCTGTGTTAAAATTACGTAACCATCACACAGCCTGTGTTTTATTTTTACTTTATGATCCCAAACCAGGAAGTCATTCAGAAACTGTGGAGTCGTTGTTGAAGAACTCTGGAACTCTTGTTCTGGGTCTGTTTAGTTCTTTACAAAGCTCTGGAAGTGAAATGTGAATGATTTGTAAGGAATAAAACACATCAAGGCATGCTCTAATAGGAACATAATCCCCTTACATGGACTTGTAAGACAGATGTTGATTTGATATTTTCTGTGAGGAGAGTTTTATTTAGAGTTTTTGGAAGGAGTCTCCAGTGTCAGCGCTTTGTAACAATCAGAGGTAAGTGCAATCAGTGTGATTTGTGATTTCTCGTTAAAATGACAAGCTGCATTTTTTTGTCTTATTAATTTCAAGAGAGAGAAAAATGAGACGCTGGTAAAAGAAAGAATGTTTATAGCTGCTATAACGTAAGTGATAACAGGAACTAACTTGTTTTGTGGATATTCCACAACATTCAAAGTAACTATAAGTGGATACAAAGTATGATGTCATTCTTAAATAATAAAAAAAATTGTTAGTATTGCCAAATTGTTGTGTGGACACATTAATAAAATACTACATCACACCACCACATCATTGATTATTTTCATTATAACAGCATGCCCCTGAATGTTTTATTCCTTATATACACAAGGAGAATCAAATATCAAGAAAGCTGAGTTACAGTTGAACTTCCATCTACATTTGCATTCTACCTATGAGCCCAGGAGAGTAGAAATACATTTGGGCCACATCCTTAATCAAGTTTTTCTGGGTTTTCTAATTCACTCCATTTTTACATGGACAAAATACAGGACCCAAATGCATTAAACATATCATATAGCTGCTTAACTGCTACTCTTTCTACTCTTGTACACTATGCTTGGCTCCCTTTGGTGTGGCCAGATCTTTTTTTAATCCTCTTTTTGATCCTGTATTTAAAGCGAAAAAAAAAGAGCAGTAGCATGTCATTAGCAGTGTGTGCTAACGTGTAGGTCAGGAAAGCAAAACACAGCCCTGGGTTGACGTTTCTGTAAATAGCAGGCAGGGCAGAGCAATCGCAGGCAGACAACCCATCCATTACCATCTGTGTGCATGTGGAAGACATTTTCCCCTGCCAGCTTTCCACCACACATGTCCCCATCAGGGCAGAAGGGTGGAGGCTGGGGAAGCATGCCACTCCGAGTTTGAGAGAGCGAGAAGGATAAGGCTGGAGGAGGAGGACACACACACACACACAGAGACGCACACACACATACGCAGGGACATAAGCTACAGCTGGGATTGCGTGTGACTCCAGGACAGATCTGTGGTATTCAGCATTCAGATGTCGTCGTCTGGATGGTACAGTAAAATTTCTCTCTTTTTTGGCTGAATGTTTAAAATATCGGTAAGTGTGTGTATATTGTGTATAGTATTTCAATCAATAAACCTTGTAAATGTATCCAAGCTCTGTAGGGAATGTGATTATCCATGCAACAAGTCTTTCTCAAAAGGAGTGACAGTTAGGGGAAATTACTACCCTCATGCTTTGTATTCCTCCATCACTCTACACTCATCCTTCCTTCAGCATATCCATTGTTTTTCCAGTGTTTGTCTGCTGCTGGCTACTGAGATGCATTTTGGAAAAGAGATGGGCTCTGATCCCTTAATGGAGCTTTTAAGTGGCGATCTGTGGCAAAAACCCATTTCTGATACACTCTTGTGTTTTCAGCTGAGGAGAAGTCTCATTAATTACATTTGATATTGATATCTAGACAGGAAGGGATTGTTGGATAAGTGTGTTTAAAAAAAACTTGTCATATTTCAGAGGTTATGACAATTGTAGCTGTTATATTTATAATAACAGACCACAAATGATAGTCACTTTATGTTCACTCAATGTGCTATCTCAGTGTGCCTTTGAATCCAACATAGAACAAGTGCCATTAACTAGCAGTCGAATTGTAAGAAAACAAACAAACAAACAACAACAACAAAAAAAAAACAGGATTTGGTGGGTATTGGGGGTATAGTTTTATTTAAATATTTATTTTTAGGTCAAGACAATGCCATTTACTTTATTTGAAAATACACCACAACCCATTTCAAAGCTAAAATTAATCTTTGTCAAAAATCTTGCTAATCATTTGTTTGCTAGTTAGTCAGCTAGCTAGCCTAATTAATGTGACAGAGCATAATTGAATAATCAAACAATTTCTGAGATTATAAACTCTCACTTCACAGTTTTATTAACTGTGGACAGCTTTCAGTGGCTAACTTTGATCTGTTTTTTTAAGTCTTGTACTGGTATTGTAATGTTCACGGTGCCTTTTTTCTGAATTTTAGTGATAACAGACATCTGAAGTAATATCACAAACAAACTTAATCCAATAGTGATGGATATAGAGAATGAGGCTTTTACAAGGATAATCTCACCTGGATACTGTAGATTTGTACTTCAGAGCTACTGCTGTAATCATAAAGACTGTCCTGTGCTCATCATAATCTGCTCATACTGAACTTCTTTTCAACCCACTTTGTACTGTTTGTCTTTAATCTTCTGCACCTGTATACTGTAATGATTGATAATCCAGCCTGAAGAGCCTGACAGGTTCCATTTTGAGTCTGGTTCCTCTCAAGGTTTCTTCCTCATGTCGTCTCAGGGAGTTTGTCCTTGCCCCTGTTTTGCTCGTTAGAGATATACATCAAGATTTCTGTAAAGCTGATTTGTGACAATGCAAGGTATTCCCTTGCATCCTCCCACAAATCAAACCCTGGAAGGAACCATTATTGTGTGATACAAAGGGTATGTAGAAGACCTTAATTTTTCTTGTAAGTAGGAATGGACCAATCCTACTTTTCCTGTTTCCGATATAATACTGAGATCAGAGCTTTGAGTCTAAGCCGATATCTGAAACTGATCTGATAATGACATCTTTTTTAGTTACATAGTAAGTCTATGTAAGGTTCCCATAGGAAAAAAATCTGTATTGCATCAGCCAAAATCACTCATGTCTATAGGATAAAACAGATCAGTGGATTAGATTGGGAAATCAAATCAGATCCAATAACGATCCAGTGTTTCAGGCTAGTATCATCTGTTATATCCCTAACATCAGAGAAAAAGGTTTCAGTCAGCACTCTAAAACAATTAAAAAATCTACAAAGACTGCTATAACAATTCTCTTATTTAGAGAGGTTTTTGCTAGCAGAAGCATTAACTATCCAAAGAAGCCTTGAAGGACAGTTTTTTCTAACTGTGTACTTGCAAGATTTGGATGGATACATGATGGACACATGGATGGAGTCACCTACAGTTTATTTCAAAATAGCGTAACTAAATATGAGTTTAGAAAGGAACACTGTTAAACTGGGAAAGAGTGTTGAGACAGGCTAGCTTCTTATTGTGTGGTAAACCAGAAGGATTATAGGTTTCTTCAGATAGTGTTGGTTTGCTCAACAGAGAAATGCTCTGTTGTACATAAAACCTTTAAGGCTTGCCCCACAAGCTGAAGAAGGGTTCTTGGTTTAGGAACTCACTGATTATAGCTCAGAAACCTCATTTTTTGTCAAACACAGAAACTAATTTGGAATTAGTACAACTGTTTTCAGATGATTTACTAATAGCTACCATTGAGTTATATTTATTTTCACAAGCTTCAATCCTGTCTATTTGAGGTTTCACCTTTCAAGAGAGTTCCACACTGCGTGATCGGGTTCAGTATGGGTTTCATTGAACCAGGCCCTGCGGTTACACTCTTGTATTCTTCAATGTCAGAGTAAAACTGCTCTGATCCGACTTCGCTTTCTGTCCTGGTAGACTTGTGGTATTTTCTCTGATACTCTGAGCTATGCCTGTGGCACAACATTCCCAACATGTTCCTCAGTTAGTTGTAAAGTAAAATAAGGTAAGCCTATGGTGAAAAAAAGGCTACATAACCTATTATATTATAGATATAATATATTGATTTGCAGAATGTGTTAAACATGATACAGTATATTACTTAAACTGGCTAATAGTTTAAATTGTATCCAGTTAAGAACTTCCTCATTGTTCAATCAATTTGTTGCAGCTACTCTGAACTGTTGTGCCAAGGAGATTAGACATCAGATAGCCTGAAATGTTACTCATGGCACAGTTTGTTTTATATGAGAAGTAAAATCCTTAAACCAAGATTGCTTTGCAAGTATCTGATAAAACAACCAAAAACATGGCACGATGACAACAGCTATTCAAGCTTCTCTTTTTTTTTTCTTTTTTTTCATTCAGAGCCCAAGAAAACACAATGAATACCTTTGATTCATGGATGCAGATTAAACCTAGTAATAGGCCACAAAAAGAAAGTCAGTCAGAGTCTCCACTGGCAGTCTGGGCTTAGGGTTAATGTGTCCAGGCTTTCTGCATCCACAAAGCATTTTAAAACAGAAGCACTCATCTGGGATCAGATTTCCTTCAGATCTTCAGGAGTGTGTGGTAAAATGCAGAACAGTTCCAGAAAGTGGAACTGTCCAGTTTGTAATTATAGTCCCTAGAAAACAGTTATATAATTAGTATGTTGAGACTGAGACTTGCTACTAAGCACAAACCAGCATGTCCGTTCATGTATTCAGGTGGGAGAGGTATACTATTTTTATATCTTTATATAGGTTTTTTTTTTGCTACTTAGCCTCCAGAATCCTGGTGACCTCAAAGTAATGATCATGTTGAAACAAACCAAATGGACAGCAGGGTAATGTTCTGGCATTGGATTACACACATCTACAAGCAATAACTGTCAGGCACATCTATATGCTGTCCTGCCAATATGAGAGCCTTGTTTATTTGTGGCTGCAAAAAGCTTGTATTGATTATTAATACCTACTAAAAATGACTAAATGCTTTCTAGTGGAGTATGAGATCAGATTTCCTGCTTATTTCTTTCATTACAGCTGGAGCGCCACACCTGAAACCTCGAACCCTGAAGCCATTCATTTGCAGCAGTGACGTGGGCCGGTCTGGGGGAAGCAGCCACGCCTGGTGGATCACAGTCTGTGTGTGATTAGTGGGTAGCGTGTGGGGCTCTCATGGCATCAGCAGACCACCAATGCGAGCGACACCCCACAGGTGCCCACCCACACATCCACCCGCAATGCCCTGTACACAGCCCTTCAGCAGAGGAAGTGAAGAACAGTGGCCTACGCAAGGGCTTGAGCAGACACAGAGACTATGTGAAGATCTCTGTACCTGATGGCAAGGGCAAGCCTCCACCCATGGAGTGGTGGAAGACGGTGATTGCATTCGTGTACGCAGCTTTTAACCTGGTGCTGACCACGGTGATGATCACAGTGGTGCACGAGAGAGTCCCAGAGAAAGACAGCAGCCCACCACTGCCGGATAAGTTCTTCGACTATGTAGACCGCGTGAAGTGGGCTTTCACAGTGACCGAGGTGAATGGGATGCTGCTGGTGGGGATTTGGTCTATACAATGGCTCTTCCATAGATACCGGTAAGGAAAGGCACAACACTGGAGTTAACATTCCTTCTTAGTATGTTCACAAACTTAGTATATTGTATGATGCCACTGATAATACCGGGGGGATAAATCAATATCGACCTCAAAGTCCGAGGGGATATAGTGTAAAAACATGTTTCTATGATACCAAACTTTAGAGTTATATTAAACATCCAGCAATCAAGACTCTAATAAAACACGTCTCAAACACTAGCTAATCTGTGCTAATTTTTGCTGAGCAGAACTGTCTGGGTGTGGCCTAATATATTAATAACGACATTTACTCAGCATCTCTTTGTCCAGAACTTACTGCCTTGAGTGGCCTACCAAATTACAATATTAGCATAGTAAGGTAAATTCAGTAGCTTAGCTTTGCTTGCTAGTTTGCTCAGACACCAACTTTGCTAAAGACACCATTCAAATGTTTACACAGGCTTTGTTTTGTTTTTTTCAGTGGCTTCCATATCACATGTGGCCCCCAAACACTATAATAATGTTATAGTGAAAATAATGAGATCTTGTCAAATTTGTATAACACCTCTTATAACATTCATTCATTCATCTCCAGTAAGTACTTTACCCCAGTCATGGATCTGGATCCAGAGCCAATCCCAGGAACACTGGGCACAAGGCAGAAATACACCCTCGATGGGATGCCAGTCCATCACAGGGCACCATACAAACATATTTATATCTAGGCACAATTTAGCGAAGCCAGGCTGTTTACTGCCATGTTTATGGAAGGTAGGAGGAAACTAGAGAACCCAGAGGAATGAACATAGGGACAACATTTGAAATTCCACACAGACAGTAAGCCCTGAGCTAAGGCTCAATCCAGGAAACCAGTATTACAATTACAAGTGTAATTCTTTATTAATATGTCAAAGTTTCTTTGAAATCTATATTGAGGCCCTGATTTACTAAAGGTAACACGTGTAAACACTTTCAAAATGCATGCAAGCTGTTTTACTAACAGGGTCTAATAGGATCGCCTTAATAAATTTGGGGTGTTTCTGTCTAAAAGCTCAAAATACAGGGTGGTGTCTATACAAATAGATTAATTTTACACCAGCAGTGTGATTTACTGCTGCACTGAAAGTCACTTCAGGAATGTGAACGTGCAAATTTATGTGACTGAAGGGCAGGCATTAAATTAGTGGAAACCCCTTTTTCCACTAGTTAAAGACAAAGTAATAAAATCTACTAAATATATGTAGTCCAAATGAGTAAATTTACCAAAACTATTGCTTAGTAAAATGATCAGAAAGCTTCTTAAAGTTATGACTTTATTATTGCCCCTGTAAAAAGAGGTTTTATGTTAGATATTAGCTGCATGTTACACCTCTGATGCCAAGAACATTTACACAGTCTTTGAAAAGGCTTGATTCACAACTACTTTGTTAACAAAATGCATGCTCATTTCTATACTCTTTTTTTTTACACTCATATAGTATTTTAAAGAGGCTTTAGATGTGTCTCACTACATTTAGTTACCATTATATTTGAGTTTCAGTTATATTTCACTCTTTAGGGAGTCTATTTGAGATTTGATCTCACCACAGCTGCTGAAAACAAATAGTCCATGAAAACAATCTAATTTAAATGTTTCTTCCTACCCATAATTTGACATGACATCATTAACACGGTTATTCTTTGTAAATCACCTGCAGGACACTCAGTAAATGTGCTCACAATTTATCAGTGCCTGAGCTGCCAGTTTATTACGCATTAGATAAGTTTATTAGGTATTAGGAGATTTGTGGTCTCTTTGATAAAAGCTTACATCAACATTGTGATTGGTGCAGAAGAAGCTTACGCAAGCTTTACTCAAGATTAGCACCACCCACACTGCATTGAAAAGGGTGTTCTAGCAAAGTACATTCAGATAAATTGAAAAGTAAATTAAATTTAATAATAAAGCAAATTACTTTATACATGTACAATATCACAACTTTAGGTTTTTTGGAACTTTAACATGTAATTGTATGTACAGTACAGTTAAATGTACATAATTTGATTACCCATGAGTAAGCATTAGGAAGTCATTTTCTTCAAATGGTCTCAAGGTTCTCTAATTACATTTCTCTGTCTGTTCTGGTTCTGTTATTGCTAAATCATTTTAGGCCAGATTTCTGCCATTTTCAGATGAAATGAACAAGAGCTTCATGATATACAAGGACATGCAGGCGCTACTCTTGGGAGTCTTTATTCTTCATTTTACCAAGTACAGAATCATATTTGTCTTGAAATTCAGTGGATGATATAATTATAGTCTGCTGCAAGGTTTGTGCCTGTCGCATCACATTCTCGGTTATTTTACAGACCACATGGCCCGCTCACACTGACTTCATTATTGCATTATGGCTGTATAATGTTTAACACAGCGAGCAGACATAAAGAGAAATGTTCATACTATGCAATATGGAGGAAAAATGTTTTCAATGTATCACATAGACCATGTTAACACCAGAGCCGATTCATATTGAGACATAACACTAAATGTCACTCGTTAGACTGCTGAAGATTGCTGAAATGATGATTTTCTCCAATAAATACAAAATGCAGGAAGTAGCACTATAGGCTATAGGATTGTGGATGAATCATCAATAGCCTGCAACAACATGGGAATTCATTCATCTTTAGTAAGTATTTTGTCCTGGTCAGGGTTGGGTTGGAGTCGAAATATTCCTGGAATACTAGGTGAGAAGCAGGAATACACCCTCGATGGTACGTATTATTAGCATAGCCAATCCACCTACTAGAATGAGTTTTGAGAGGTGGAAGGAAACCAGAAAACCAGGAGGAAACCCACACAGACATGGGGAGAAACTCCACACTAGGGATGCATTCAAATATTAGTACATTATTTGTATTGAACAGATAAGGTGTTCTATATGAAAACAAATACAGGTATGAATATTAGGCTGACAATTTATTTTATTTATTTATTTATTTATTTTTCTGCGTGATGCATTTACAGTTATCATTAGTAACTGCCTGGTCAGGTTGGTGGTTTAAATTAGGCCACTATTTTGTTTATATTTTGGGAACCAACTTAATTCATTAGAAAATATTGCAAGCAGGTACAAACATAAACAGCCCTAATAACTGCTCAAGTTGGGATTAAACAGCAGTCTCACGCACATCTCTAGTTAAGACTCGAGTTCACAGACCATGCTAATGGTGCATTTCTTTCTGAGGGGGTTTCAGGTTTTTCCAGTGTTTTCAGAGGCATAGTGTTGGGGGTCATTAAAAAGATTTATATATATGTATATATATATATATATATATATATATATATACATATATATAAATAAATAAAAAAAACCCTCTCTGGTTTAGAAAATATCCACCCACGCTCAGGAACAAACTGGGAACCCTGGCGTTGTGAGGTAATAATGCTACCTGCTGTACCACCATATCTGTTCAGACCCTTTTATAAAATGTTATAAAAAAAAAAAAAAAAAAAAAGCATAGGTGTTTTCACATGCACAAAAGTCAAACATATAACTACAGCTATACCAATTAATAAAACTAAGGCAGCTACAATATTGACATGGTCAGGAATAGCAAAGTCTTTAAATGTTATCTCATTAACAACACCCTAAATAATCCCCCTGATGATATATGTTTTTTCTTTCACTTAATGTGATGTTTTATGTTGTTGTGAATGAGTAATGTCAAATTATAAAGCCTGGATGACTTATGCTATTTGCTAGGAACTAATTGAACTAAAAATTGATCACAAAAACAGTCCAGTGCACGCCTGATGGAGTATTAACTACTCCTCCTACAACACAATGTTGCAACGCCTTACATAAATTTTCAATTAAAATGAATTGATTTTTTTTTTGATGTGCTGTAACACAATAACACAGTGTGATTGGATCATTATTCTCCCAGAGTAGCTATGTTATACAGCACTCACATACATCTCTGTGTCATGTTGGAGATGACCAGTTATTGTCCACATCACTTGTATTAGATTAAACGCCCACTTATATGATTTCCACCCAAAAGCAGTTCACATCATCAGATCTGCTGTGCTGTGTTTGCAGGGCCATCTTGGGCAGGAGGTTCTTCTTCCTAATGGGCACTTTGTACCTGTATCGCTGCGTCACCATGTACATCACCACTCTGCCCGTGCCTGGCATGCACATGACCTGTGCCCCAAAGGTAAACGCCAGCACAAAAACTGTCTCTCTTCATCATACCGGGCCTGTACTACTGCTCAAGGCTGGAGTATCATAAAAAAATCCAACACACTGCTGAAGACTGGAACATCCCCTGACTGACTTGTATTATAAAACACAAACACCACATCTATCTATCTATCTATCTATCTATCTACTTACTTCTTCCCCAACCCCTCCCCCTTTTTTTATCTCTTTCTTTCCTTCTCGTCCCTCTCCTAATTCCCCCACCTTTGTCTCTCTTCTACTGTATGTCTAACTTTTCTATTATTTCTCTTTTTCTCCCTCTCTTTTTCTGCCCTCCTCCAAATCTCTTCCAATATGTCTTCTCTCTGGCTTTCTTTACTTTGTCTCCCACTTTCTTTCTCACCTCTCTTTTCCTTTCCCACTTCCTCCTTCATTCACTTTTACACATTCTCCCTATCTCCCACTACTTTTTCCGTTTCCATCTTGCCATCTTCTTCTCTCTTACCCTCTTTTTCTCCCTCTTAATCTTTATCTCTTTGAATGTCTACCTTTCTCTCTGCCTTTCTCTGTTTTCCTCACTCTCTCACCACTCCACTGATATGTTCCTTTTATTTACTTCTCTCTCCATCTCTCACCTTTTTCTTCTCTTCTCTTTTTATATGCCTCTTTTCGTTTCTACCCCCTTTTTCTTTCGTTCTCTTCCTCTCCCTTCCTTCTTATCTGGCTCACTTCAAATCCCTCTCTCTATCATTCCTTACAACCCATCCCCTCTCCCTTCTTTACCTCATTCCATGTCCCTTCCTATGTCTCACACTTCTCTCTCTCTCTCTCTCTCTCTCTCAGCTCTATGGAGACTCCCAGGCGAAACTACAGCGAGTTCTGCAGCTGATGTCTGGAGCTGGCCTGTCCATCACCGGTTCCCACATCATGTGCGGTGACTTCCTGTACAGCGGCCACACGGTCATGCTCACCCTCACCTACCTGTTCATCAAGGAGTGTGAGTCTCTAAACCATTAACTTTCTCATAAAGTCTTTTCTTCCTTTAACCAGCCTCAGGCATTTTTATGAGGATTCAGAATGAAACCAGACTATATTATCACTCAGCTGAGTTAGGATAGACTTGATGATGTGGTAGCTGTAGTTTCTAGAAACAAGGCAAGGAAATATTTCTAAGAAGAAGGGAGAAAAAACCTTGGGAGGAACACAGACTCAGCATGAGGAGCTCATTGTCCTCTGGCAGGCTCTGAGAGTTATTTTTGTTAAAGACATGGTACTTGCTAAGTCTGTTGTTCCATGGCTTTGCACCACCTCTCTGTGGTATTTCCCTGTGGTTTTGTTTATGGCTGATCTTTTCTGAGAACACCTCTAAGCCATTTTAACAACCGTTTACACTGTAGTGGGCACTAGATGAGAATTATAGTTGTGAAACTATAATTCATTTGTAGAAGCAGTTCACACATAATGAAATTAGACTGTTTTCACAGATATTTCATTCTTTCATTCGTTCATTTAACTTCATTAACTGCTTTATCATAATCCGGGTCACTGTGGTTTTGGAATCTATCCCAGGAACACTGGGAATGAGGTTCCCTGGATGGGACACTGGTCTATCACAGGGCACTATGCATAAACACATTCACATCTGGGGCAATTTTTCCTAGCTAGGCCACCAACCGGCAAATTTTTGGGAGGAAACCTGGAGGAAACCCACACAAACATGTTGAGAACATGAACAGAAATTCAACATAGAGAGTAACCCAAGCTCAGGATCGAACCTGGGACACTGGAGCTATGAGGTGGCAATGCTACACTTTTAGGCAATAAAGATAGATGGCTAGCTAACACTACCTTTCACTAACAATGCTAGTTACTAATTTCTTATTCCATACTAGCTTCTTAGCCATACTTCAAGGTGATTTATGACATCTGACATCTGAAATTTGATTGACATTTGTTGTCAGTCATGATGAAAACCAAGCTAATACAACACAGGAAGACCTGTTTGCATAAAGCTGCATAAAACTCTGATGAAATTTCAGCATGACAAATCAAATTTCACCAATCCAGCAGATCATTCCGCTAAAATGAACCAATAGTCTCTGAACCTTCTCTGAAATTCTATGTAAGGACTGCGAAGAGCATATTTAAAGCTCCTCAGACAAAAAAAATCTGCACATACACCAATAAGAGTTCCACAGAGTACAGTGTCAGTAGTTTGTGCACCTTGGACAAATATGTTGCAGCCTGCAAGCAGATGGTCAGTTTGTTGGTTTGCCTTTTGTGCTTGATGTCCAAGTAGAACACAACACGGACACTCCCACATTACAGAGTGATGACTGTAGAGTGCACAGGACCAAATCTGTGTGCGACTTGTACAACAAGTCTGGTGGAAACTGCGACATTTCGACTGGCCTCAAATATCACCTGACCTCAATCCTACAGAAACGTATGATATTTGGAACAGCAGATGAAACACCACAAACACTAGTTGCACCAAATCAGTGAGAGTGAGCTACCATAGACATCTCTATGAATCTATGAACAGAAATACAGCAAGCAAGAGGACCCAAAACCAACCAGACCTTATTACCACTCAGGCTCAGCTTACTCAGGAATGACTTGGAGATATGGTGCAAGTGAAACACCATGAACTTTAGCTAAAATATAGGCAGTCATTGGAAGAGTCTCAAGACACTGGTGGAGTCTTGACCTAAGAGGATTGGCACTGTTATTAAGGTGAAGGGACGTGACATACGTGACAAATGTTTTTCCTGGAACTAGATCACTAAAATTATTATACTGTAGGTAAAACTCTCAGAAATAACGGTACCAAATTGTACTCTTGCTTGTTACTAGGTTGGTACCATCAAGGGTACATCATTCGTTCCTTTTCCTGGGAAGGCGCATGCTGTACTCCACATCACTGCTCCTTAAGATCTTATTAAGTACCTTAAAATATTTTAAAGATATGAAAATAGTACATACTAGAGGTACAGCTGATGTATCCTTAATGGTACCACCCTAATGACAAAGAAAGTACAGTTTGGTACCTTCTTTTTATTCTTTAGTTCTGAGAGTGAAAGGCAACAGGTTTAACCATCAACACCTATTGGGATAATGATGTAATCCCCCTTTCCGGCAGACTCCCCCCGTTCGTTCTGGTGGTATCACCTGCTCTGCTGGCTCCTGGCTGCAGTGGGTGCAGTGTGTATCCTCGTGGCTCACGAACACTACAGCGTGGACGTGGTGGTGGCATACTTCATCACCTCCCGCCTCTTCTACTGGTACCACACCATGGCCAATGTACAGGTACGCCAACCAGGTCAAACGAAGCTTGATATCAATTCTCACCAACTCACACACACACACACACACACACACACACTTATTCAGAATGTAGAGGCTCTATTGAGAGACATACATTTGAACATAATTGTTCTAATAGAGCTCAAGCACTCTTTAAAGACACAACACACTGTGAGCTAGGATGCAAATGGAAAAACACACACCTCTGTGTATGAGGCTCGTTCTGTGTGGTTTCGAAGCGAAGAAAGCGCGATGAATTACAGGACATTAAAATGGCACTGAGCTTCTGAAAGTGTTTACATTACTTGGAGAACACTCTTATCCATTAGACAGTACACGGCTTATGAGATACGACTGTCTGATGGCTTCTAAGTGCTCCCTCAGTATGGGATGCCAATACAAATCTGTTAGAGCCAGACAGAAAAGAAACAACATCAAAAACAAGAATGATTGTCATTGTGATACATTATGGTACAGGCTGTAAAAAAGTGAATAGTTAGATATGAGATGTAATTCAAATGGCTTACTATGCACTATACACTATATACAGTACTACACATCATATAGTTGTGTATGTATTAGTATGTAGTAGCCGAGTAAAAACGTCTCAAATTGGCAAGTCACAGAAATGACAAATGCATGGTGTCTCGTGTCGTTGACCCAAAACAACCATAAAATTTAAAAAACTCAAAATACACTCACTCACTGAGATACCTTTCTGCTCACCATGGTTGCAAAGAGTGGTTATTTGATTTACTGTGGGCTTCCTGTCGACTAGAACCAGTTTGGCCATTCTCCTCTGACCCCTCTCAGACAAACAGACGAACAACTCACACATCATCACAACATCAAATGAAACACATTCAGAATGTATGAGGTGTGAGATTTTGGTTTTACTATGAAAAACCATTCACATATGCAAGAAACATCAATGTGTGTGGGCTACGTCTTAAGCTAAAAAATATCCGGATAGCTTAAAGTGTGTCTCCATCTTTGAATTGAAATGGAGACAACTTGAAGTAGGATAACATTATGTGCAATTTGCAACCATTAACAAAAAACTCCCAAATTAAATATTAAGCAGTATAGCAAGAGTGAGTCGTCACGTTAGCAGCCAGTAACCTCGCGTCAATTGCACTTCCAACAAACCAAAGAAATACAAAACATGATGAATTATAGATTATAAAAATATAGATTTCTCAAGTGTTTCTCAATACCGTCCCTCTCTTCTCTCTTTCTCTTCTCTTTTCATCTCCATCCCTTTGTCTCTTTTCCTCAAACTCTTTCTCTGCTTGTTTTCTTTCTCACACCTTTTTTACTTTGTTTCTCTCCCTCTTTCTTTATCTCTCAATTCTTCCCCCCTCTCTCTCCCCATCTGTCTTACCATGTTACTTTCTCTCTATCTCTCTCTCTCTCTCTCTCTCTCTCTCTCTCTCTCTCTCTCTATATATATATATATATATATATATATATATATATATATATATATATATATTCTCCCTCTCTTGCTAACTCTTAGTCTTTTGTCTCTCCCACTTTCCATCCCTCCTTCACTTTATGTCTCTTCCCTCATCTTGGCTTCCAGTGTATTTCACTGTGATGCATTAGTGATAAGACCTTAGTTATCATACCATGCACTCGTAGAAACAACAGTTCCAAAAGGGTTCTTTGCACAGTTCTAGTTTTCTAATTGGGTTCTCCTTGGAAACTTTTCTGAAGCTCTTCTCTACACAAAGCCTTTAAGGTACTAAAACCTTTTGTTCTCCAGTTTAAAATTTGCTGCATGTGCTCTTCCTCCAGGCTCTAAAGTGTTCGCCCAACAACTACCTCACCCACACGTGGTGGAACCCCATCTTCAACTTCCTGGAGCGTAATGTGCAGTCGCAAGTGCCTTGTTCGTTCTGCTGGCCGCTGACGTGGCCTCCAGCCTGCCTGAAGAACCCGTGTAAAAAGTACTCCATGGTGCAGAGCGTTCGCGAGGAGTGACTGTCACATCTTCACCTCCACACTGTTACTTTTCTTTACAAATACATACAGATCCTTTATTTATGAATACCTGAAATCTTGCATATCAAGAATACCAAAGACTTTGTGAAGGGGTTGTGAGAAATCAATGGCTCAGGTTTAATCATTATTAAAAAGATGAAAAAAAAAAAAACATTAAGCCCATTTTTTTTTGTTTGGAAACCATGCAAAATTCAATAATTTTAAAAACTTTACCTGTTACTAATTGATTTTTTTTTCCCAAATAAATTAATATGCAACGAATTATATGTAGAATATTCTATGAATAAATGGTATTCACCTTGATTTTTTTTTTTTAACTCAATGAAGTGGTCGCAATTGTGCCTTTTTAAGCACGTAATGTTGAATTTTATTACTCAGTTTCAACTGTTTGTTGAATATTTCTTTTTTAATATATGATTTTTTAAACAAAAGATAATATTAAAATTGGACAAATCTGAGAGTGTATTGTATTTGTTGATACAAATAACAACTAATAATAAACCACAATGTCTAAATCACTCCATATTTCATCATATCTGGAACTGAATAAATCACACAGCTCAACTATGCCAACAAAATTTGCAATATAATGTTCCAAATATGGTTTATTGAGGTTACTAAACTCATGGTAAACACTGAACACCCAGTTATTAAAAACTGTGACAAAATCATATCAAAATCAACTGATGTCCTCTCAACGGAAACAGAAACACATCCTGCATGAAGTTCCCTATAAAATAAAACACATAAGTTGTTTGTACCTTTTGGAATAAATGCCCAAGGGGGAGCACGGTGGCTTAGTGGTTAGCACTGTTGCCTCCGGGGTTGGAGGTTCAACACCCATCTCCGCCCTGTGTGCACGGAGTTTGCATGTTCTCCCTGTGCTTTGGGGGTTTCCTCCAGGTACTCTGGTTTCCTCCCCCAGTCCAAAGACATGCACTGTAGGCTGATCGGCATTTCCAAATTTCCAAATCTGTAGTGAGTGAATGGGTGTGTGAGTGTGTGCGCAGTTATGCCTGCGATGTGTTGCCACCCCGTCCAGCGTGTCTCTGCCTTGTGCCCCGAGTCCCCTGGGATAGGCTCCGGGTTACCCCATGACCCTGTGTAAGATAAGCAGTATGGAAAATGGATGGGTTAAATGCCCTAAAGCTGTTGTTCATTTATTTTGTTAGTGCCCATTTCTATGCCATTATTTTTCCAATGAAAATATTAATTAAAATAGCATTTTTGTTTGTTGAAACATGTTATTTGGCCTAAAAAAATAAAACACATGCACACATAAATACATATTATAAATCTCATAGTAATCATGGCTACATTTCATGTCCATAAATGTAATTTCTCACATAAGATACCATGTTTTATTTTATGTATTTACTTATTTATTTATTAATTTTAATGAGATGACACATTAGACTGACACAGTTTGGCCCTCCGTAAAAGAAAAAAGCAATTAAAACTATAAATTATAAAGAGCTGTAATTTATTTAAAATGTTATTATTAAACTGTATTCACTGTCTAGCATAAGGATATGCAAGATTGTCTGTACTTTATGAGATAAAACACGCAAACTAATAAAAACAACAACAATAATAATTATAATACATAATTTGCCAAAGCTTTCATCTGTGAGAAGTGATGCCTTATTATCCTGCTCTGTGCTGTAGAAAATTCTTACATGCAAATGATGCACAGCGTTACAGCATTTTTGTACACAATCTTAGCTAACACTACAAATTCAGGTTAAGTCTAGAATTAGCTTAACTTGAAAGCCCTCTTCAACATGGCGGTGCGGCTGACGCGTCAAATCTATGGTGGCATCTGATTGGACTACGGTTACATATAGACCCGCCCATGTTCCGTCCTCTTGAACCTAACTCTGACCAATAAAAAGCAGGAGATTGAACCACATCCCCAGCACACTCACCTTCCAAAACATAAGCGACAATGAAAGCACGAGTGACAGAAGCGTGAGCAGGGCACAGCCTGGAGGAAGGATTTAAATAGGTTTCTTTGAAAAAGAGAACTGAGATTTAGATGTTTAAGTGAGTTTCCGGAGTGTTGTAATGCGTCGCGGTGTTATTCGGTGTTAGGATTTGCTTATATTAGCTAGCTAACGGTTAACAGGCTTTAGCATGGACTATCCTGATATCAAATAACGGTAAAGTCGTTATAATATGAAGTGTATACTATTTATAACAGTTTTGCATTGAGACTGCATTACTAGGATGTATTAGATCGTGTAGTAGATAGTGTATAGTAGTAGATAGTGGCCTCACCGGAAGTGATGCTTCACTCACAGTTGGAAGTTTTTTATTAATTCGTTTTTTTTTTAATGTTTTATTTATTTTTTTATTTTTTATCGTGGAGGGTGTGTTTAGTAAAATGTGGCACGACGTCGAATTTCCCTCCGTGTCATTTATATTTTTCACTCTTTTCATCATTATTGTTTTCTATCTGCTGAGACACTATCGACTACGTAAACACTTGTTTGTAAACATCCCCCCGGGTCCAAAACCACTTCCGGTTGTAGGGAACTTCGGCAGCTTGTTCGTGCCGCCGTTTATTCTGAAGCTGTTCGCGCGGAAAGCTGAAGAGTATGAAGAGAAGAGAGCAAGCCCACTTTCCCCGCAGGTGGGTTTGATGGAGTTGTCGAAGGTTTACGGTAACATGTACAGCCTGTTTGTGGGCAGTCAGCTGGTGGTGGTGCTGAACGGGTACGAGGTGATCAGAGACGCGCTGTCCAACCACGCCGAGGTTTTCTCTGACAGACCTGACATCCCTCTGATCACCATTCTGACCAAGCGGAAAGGTGAGAGCTGCTCATGCATCATTCATTCTGCCATCAAGAGTCAACTCAGCATTGCTTACACTCATTTAAAGGGGAGCAAATGATAAAGGATGCACCAGTCTTATCTTAAAGATCTAACACAATGCCGCTGTCTGTATCAGTTGTTGTACTTCTTCTACTTTCGGCTAGGGGTCCGGTTAGGGCTCGTCACATTGGATCACTGGTCCGCATAGTAGATTCGACGAAGTTTTTGCACATAGGGTCTTGACGCAACCCTCCCCAGTTTTTACTCGACCGGTACTGAGAGTGCACTGTTGTGTGCGGTTCCCTGGGCGAAAATCAAACCCATGCCATGATGGTGAGAGCGCTGTGGCCTAACCCCTAGTTCTCCAGGGACCTGTCACTATTTGTGGCAGCCCAGAAGTAGAAATGTCAGCTCTGTCTGCATAGTGTGTGAATCTGTCTGGATCTGACAGTTCCTCAACCTCAGCTACATCACTCAAGTTTAAAACTGTTCTCGATTAGAGATGTGCACGAGACACAGCGCTGACACACAGTTATTAGATTTTGTTTGTACCTGGCGTTGTATATTTAGTCCCAAAATACACTATATGGCCAAAAGTTTGTGGACTTCTGACCATCACACTCATATGTTGTTCTTCCCCAAACGGTTGCAAGTTGGAAGCTCACAGTTGTCTAGAAAGTCACTGTGTGCTGTAGCATTACATTTTCCCTTCAGGTGATCTAAGGGGTCCAAACCTGTTCCAGCATGACAATGCATCTGTGCACAAAGCGAGCTCCATGAAGACATGGTTTGCCAAAGTTGTGTAGAAGAACTCAAGTGTCCTGCACAGAACCCTGACCTCAACCCCACTGAACACCTTTGGCATGAAGTGGCACACCGACTGCACTCCACACCCATTATCAGTGCCTGAGCTCACTAATGCTGTTGTGGCTCAATGAGCACAAATCCCCACAGTCACGCTCCAAAATCTAGTGGAAAGCCTTCCCAGAAGAGTGGAGCTTATTATAACAGCAAAAGGGGACTAAATCTGGAATGGATTGTTCAACAAGCACATGAGTGTTATGTTCAAGTGTCCACAGACTTTTGGCCATATAGTGTATAAACACACTAGTTGCCTAATTTAAACTACCACGACCCTGATCAGGCAGTTACTAAGGATGCTGTAAATGTATCACACGGCACCACACTTTCATATCTGACCACTCGCTAATGCAATAAAAAATTAAAAATACTGTATAATCCCTACAATCAATACTCAATACTGATCCAATACTGAAATACTCATGATTGTGTGCAAGCTTCTGTTACCAAGGTATGTAGAACATCACAGGCATTATTGTGGCTTATGGTAAGACAGGGAATCTCAGGTTTTGGGTTTCTTCCAGGTTCTCTGCTTTCCTCCCACCTCACCAGATCATGCTGATAGGTGGAGTGGCTACTCTGACTTGCTCCTACATGTGAATGTACGTGTGCATGGTACCCTGCAATGGACTGGCGTCCCTTCCAAGCTGTATTCCCACCTCGTGCCCAGTGCTCCCGGGATTGGCTCTGGACCTAGGGTCCCTGACCAGGATAAAGCGTTTACTGAAGATGAATGAATGAATGAATGAGAATTCTAAAGTAGCTCCAAATTGAGTACATATCCTAGACTAATGAAATGTTGGTTGAGTCCATTTCTATCAGGATAGAAATGTTTCATTATAGGATAAAGATGTTCGGTTTTTGTCTTACCTAAGAATATTATCCATATATAATAACAGAGCAGGGTGTACTGAAGCTAAACCTGCAGGAATGGGATGGGCATCTTAGAGCTTCAGGTAGTATAGGTTATAAAACAATATTTCAAAGCAGTATCTAGCAAGTTAACGCTTCTGATCTACAGGCATTGTATTTGCTCCTTACGGTCCAATCTGGAGAAAACAGCGCAAGTTCTGCCACATGACTCTTCGAAACTTCGGCCTGGGCAAACTGAGTCTGGAGCCCTGCATCCACGAGGGATTCGCCGTGGTCAAGGCTGAGCTGCTGAAGCGAAACCAGGAGGCAGGAGGACAGGGGGTGGACCTGATGCCTTTGATCAGCAGTGCTGTGTCCAATGTGATCTCCTCGATCAGCCTGGGCCAGCGCTTCCACCACCAGGACGAGGAGTTCCGCACGCAGCTGAACCTCATGGCCCACGGTCTGGAGATCAGCATGAACAGCGCCGCCGTGCTCATCAACATCTTCCCCTGGCTCTACTACGTCCCCTGCGGCGTCTTCAAGCAGCTCCGCCGAGTGGAGAGGGACATCACGGCATTCCTGAAGAAGATTATAGCCAGGCACAGGGCCACGCTGGACCCCGAGAACCCCAGGGATTTCATCGATATGTATCTGGTGGAGATGCTGACTCAGCAAAAACCAGGTGGATCAGAGGAGGACGGATTCTCCGAGGATTATCTGTTCTACATAATAGGGGACCTGTTTATTGCAGGGACGGATACGACTACTAATAGCATCCTGTGGATGGTACTGTACATGTGTTTACATCCTGATGTCCAAGGTAAACACACCTTTAAATGCAAACTTTCTCTAATATAAATTTAGTGATAAAATATTGTATGATTTCACTTACATTTAGAATTTATTTACTACATTTTCTTATATTTCTTATATTTTGTCTGAGTCTGTGAAAAACACTATATTAAGTAACAGTTTTTAGTATTATTATTACCTTATACTATGGGTGTGGAAACACTCGCTTCTGATTGGCTGGAAGTTTTTTTTTTTTTTATGTCTGGACACTTCGACATAGATTGGGTTAAACATCACAGGTCTAAATAAATACTTTTGATAATGCATCACAATGTCGTTCTGTTACCATGACAACAAGCCTTACTGATGATTTGGGTTTAGCTATATTTGTGCAACACCATCACGTTTCCCATTATAATGCTGAATGAAAAATAAAAAAAAAAAAAATAAAAATAATGCAGAAAGGACTTATTTTAGGCTATAGTGCATGTCAGTGTTTTAATTAAGAGTGACAAGATCATAGTGAGAATGGCTTCTGCGCTGTTACCATAGCAACAATTGTATAACAGTAGCTTTTTGAGATGTCAGTGGTTAGCTAAGGTTAGCCAAATTTAATTGACACTGAGTTTGCTATTTTCAGCGAGTACAGTTAGCAAAACGTGTACATTTTTAATTGCTTCATATAGCCATGGTAGAAGTGAGATAAATAAACTAAAAAAAGATTGAGACTGGTGGAAGAAACACCACTCTTCTCCATGTTCTCAATTATTTTCAGGTATTGCAACACTTCTTTTGGTGTTATCTCACAGTAGTGTAATGATAAATTATTGTTTTCTTTGTATATATCATAATAAAGTCAGGCAAGGGCAAACTTTTTCACAGCACATGTAGAAAGAAATGCACTAAAATGCATTGGGTTACATGAAATGTAAAATTGGTTTACATGAAATGTCCTTGCTTTGATGGCTCAGAGAATGTTCAGCGAGAGATCGATGCAGTAGTGGGACGTGGAAGGCTGCCGTCGCTGACTGACAAGGGCACGCTGCCCTACACCGAGGCCACCATCATGGAGGTGCAGAGAATGGCTGTGGTGGTGCCTCTGGCTATTCCTCACATGGCTTCCAAGACTACAGGTTAGGAAGTAAAACCAAATGACTTGTATCTATAGCTGAAACAAAATCCCGAGTTCTGTAAATCAGTCCTCACATGTGATCCTCGCGTGATCTAAAAAAGCAGACTGTGGTAACAATGGATGTGTGAAGAGAGAACAGAAACTGACAATTCTTTTACTTAAAATATTTTATTCCCCAGAATTCCGAGGGTACACTATTCCTAAGGGGACAGTCATCCTTCCCAACCTCTGGTCGGTCCACAGAGATCCCACTGTGTGGGAGAATCCAGATGACTTCAATCCTTCACGGTTTCTGGATGAACAAGGCCAGCTCCTCAGGAAGGAATATTTTATTCCATTTGGAATAGGTATGGTTTATGATTTTATTTTACTTGGAAGATGCCAAATGCTGATTACTGTCAGCTAAAGCCATGGTGAGGGATGTCAGAAGAGCTTTGTGGTACATGCCAAATACAAAAAGAGCATTCCCTTTTATTTTCCACATTTCTTAATTCCCCTTTAAAAATAATGAGGGTTTGTAACTGGCAATGGATTGATGGATGGATGGATGGATGGATTGATCCCTGAGGGGAAATTTGGGAATTTACTAACTAGGTGAAGAAAAGCAACAAAAACAGCCAAATACTATTTCTGTAGGTATTTTGTCACCTGTGTAAAGTGAAATGTTATCCTCATGTCTGCAGGTCGGAGAGTGTGCATGGGAGAACAGCTGGCAAAGATGGAGCTCTTCCTGATGTTCACCAGCCTGATGCAGGCTTTCACATTCCGCCTCCCTGAGGGACATCAGCCTCTGTCCATGCATGGACGCTTCGGCCTCACGCTGGCTCCCTGTCGCTTCAGTGTGTGTGTGACGCCACGCAAACCTGAAACACACACAACATCAGAAAATCACGGAGACACGGAGTAATGATAACGTTTTCTTTCCTAGCTACAATGGCCTTAATGCTTTTTAGGGCATTCATTCAAAAGAAGGTGAAGAGCTACAGTAGTGGAGCTGCTCCTAAAAATTCCAGCTGATTTTGATAAAGTGAGACTGTGAAACTGGTTTGAACCTCGGTTGTAAAACCAGCGGTTTGTACCAAATCATTTCACAGAATCAGTATACTGTTATACTAAAATTGTCCATAGTTTCTCTATTAATTTTTAATTTCACTTTCAATTTTTGCACTTTATTAATTTGAAAATGTGTTCCTGATCATTTCAGAATCATAGTCTTAATATCATAATATCTTAATATCAAAATCATTTCACTAAATTGTGTCAGATTAGTTCACAGAATCAGTATACTGTTATACTAAAATTGTGCATAGTTTCTCTATTAATTTCTAATTTCATTTTTCAGCTTTTGCACTTTACTAATTTGAAAGTGTGTTCCTGATCATTTCAGAATCATAGTCTTAATATCATAATACTAAAACAGTTCATTTACATTTCATACTTTTACATTTTGTTTTCCAGCTTTAGCACTTTCCTGTGGTCTGTGACCAGAATACTGTATTTTAGTAATTTTACTGAGTAAAACTAATTTCTATAAAATGAAAGAGGTGACAATGACATGGCAATACAACATAATTAATCATTTTGATTTCCCTCACTGAACAATCCATCAAATTGTAACCAAATTAACTGCAGTTTTATAAATATAATCTGATCACCTCTGTGAACTGCTGTGAGATCATTTTGAGGTGCAAGTGGCCTTAACAGCATTCAGAATTAATTTATAGATCTCAGATTTGTATAGAATGCAAGTGAAATTAAAATACACAGGCACTAATGTGTTGTAGATGCCGATCAATGCATAAATACTACAGTATTTAAACATTTCTAAAAGCTTCCTGATACGGTTTATCAACATATAATTTGTTATACATGAAACAAATGTAATTATGATTTGAATATAAGAATATGCAGCTAATCTCTTAATAACTGATGTTTTTGAAGTTACGGTTTTTAATTTTATATATATATATATATATATATATATATATATATATATATATATATATATTATATATATATATATATATATATATATATATATATAATGTCTCTTTAGGGGATCATATGTGACTGTTAATAAAAAAAGGCATTTTCTGTTCTTTCGTGTTTCACACCTTTATTTGGCCACTGAAATAAATGGATAAAAAAAATAAATCTGTGTATTGAAGTATGTACATATGAAATATCAGTGAAGTGTTGCAATTTATTACCACTAGACAAACATAAAAAAATCTGATTTACCTGTCATATTGATGGACATTTATTTGATTAAAGGTGCAATAGTTTAAGATAATAATAATAATAATAATAATTATTATTATTATTGTTGTTGTTGTTATTATTATTATTATTATTATTATTATTATTATTTCTCACTAGTACAAATAACCTGGGTATGCAAAAAATAATTGTTAAAAAAATTGTTTAAGCAACTGCATAGATAGATAGATAGATAGATAGATAGATAGATAGACTTTATCTGCTATAAATCTGATTTTACATGATAAATTATATTTAAAAATATAGCTTGTCATATTAAGCTTTATTGTTTTAATTTAACAATAACTAGTTGCAAGTGATACAACAAAAATATCATATGATGATACTTGAAGACATTTCTACAGGTCATGATATGTCTCAGGATATACAGTATCAGTTAGGAAGAAACTGACAGCTACACAGTAGTACTGCATTTTAAAAATAGAACTGTAAAACTGTTTGATTATAACTTTATTTAATGTCTACAAAAAATAAACAAGTAAGTAAATAAATAAATGATTTGGCACTGAAAAGGGAAAATAGGAGATAATATTTTAAACATTATATTTTAAAAATTATCCAATCAGCTGCTTCCATTTTATTTTGTAATATTAAAGAGAAAAATCATTAAAACGTTATAAATAAAATGATATCATTATATTTCAGGAAAGTGTATCGTGACACAATTTATCACGATATCAATAACATCATTATATCGTCCAGCCCTAATAATAACCTCCACAGTGTAGATGTGAATAGTATAAAAAATAGTTCAAGGTTAATGCTCAGATATTTGTTATTCTTAAATAATCTTGAAATAATTTTGGACTAGAATTCTACAATTTCACAAATTCCTATACACTATTTTCCACAGTGCTGGATACTAATTTTAGTATCATTGGTGGTTATTATTGGCGTCCTGAATTGCATACTAATGTACTAAACAGTACGCATGAACAGAAGTCCCTCACAGATTTATGGCACTCTCGTTAGTAGGGTAGTGTAGTAGTCACGTGGGTTGGGAATGTGTGTGAAAGGTCATGGAGGAGACGTGACCACGTGACCAGGCTGACTTTTCCCCCGGTTTAGAGGCGAGTCGCTGTCATACAGTCATGGCGTTCTTCACTCACCACATCACCCGAGCTCTGAGCTCTTCTACCGTCCGAAACGCCGCCATTAAACATGTTACTGTTATCGGAGGAGGATTAATGGGCTCGGGAATCGCGCAGGTAGGCTAAACAGCGAACAAGCTAAATGCTAACTAGGAAGGAGCCGAGCTAATATCTAGCTAATATCTGACTAGCGTTGCAGCAGGTCACCTGTGTTCTGTAAGTGCATGCAAGTTTCATCTGCAGTGTAATTCCGTCTAAATCTCATGACAGCACGTTTCAGGCAGGTTAATACCCTCTTCTGCACTGGACTACAACCAGCCAGGGAAAGGGTGACGCATATTTATTAAAGTTTAAAGACTGAATTCTAAATGGCTCCGTATTGTAGAAGTAGTGCACTAGGTAGGGTGTAGAAGCCCATAGAGTGTGTAGTGAGTAAGGAGGTGTTTGGGATCCAGCCATCAAGCTCCTGTGTTAAATATGATTTGGGAAACAAATAGTAAAATTTTATTTTAAAGAGTTATTTGTCGATGAACTACTTTGCAGTATTATTATTATTATTATTATTTTTATTGATGTTGTTGTTGTAGTAATAATAATGTAAGAAATGTAATAATGTAAGAAAATAATAATAATAATTTATTATTATTATTATTATTATTTAACATTTTGCCTCATATACAAGTTACAGAAGGAAAGGAACAATGATGACAGAAGTACAACCCATAACCAAATGAATCCTTAAACATGCATAACTACATTTATACAAGGAAAAATAACAATTCTGCGTTTTTAATAAATGCCTTTCTTGTTATATACCAATATAAAGGTGCTTAGTTTATAGTGATATAATGCGTATAATGATATAACTGATAGTGATATAATGCGTATAATGATATAACTGCTCTTACATCATTCGTGGGTATATATTGTGTATAATTTTAATTCTTTGGCTTTATTAGGGATGCAAACTGTGTAGGGAAAAAGCTATGCATTTTACAATTAATGATGAACACATTTCAAAAGATTTTTCTTCTGGGGAAGATTATTTAGATTTAGACTCTCTTAACAGCAATTTCCCTGATAGTATTCACTTAGCGTGCTATAAATGTGCATATTCATGCACATCTTTTAAAACTGTCCCTTTGTATAAACATGTATTTCGGCCATTTTTCAAATCATATTGAATAATTTATTGCTGTTTTAAAATTGTACATTCATGTATACTTTAACTAAATATCAGAAAGATTGATTAATTGATTAATTATCTGTCTTGTCCTGCTTGTTGTCTTCCTGCAGGTTGCGGCGGCGACAGGACATTCAGTAGTGCTGGTGGACACGTCCGAGGACATCCTGAAGAAATCCACCAAGGGTATTGAGGGCAGCCTGAAGAGAGTTGTGAAGAAGAAGTTTGCAGACAAACCCGAGGTCAGGTTTCAATCTGCGTCATCATTATCAGCTGAAGTCTTCTGTGTGTGGACAGAAATCTCCCTGAAGCATTGAACTGCACAGACAAATCAGGCTAGTATGTGTCTTCTCTCCACAGGCCGGAGAGGAGTTTGTCCAGAAGGTGTTGAAGAACATTTCCACGAGCACAGACGCTGCGTCAGTGGTGCAGAGCACTGATTTGGTGGTGGAGGCCATCGTGGAGAACCTCAAAGTGAAACAGAGTCTCTTCTCTACTCTGGATAAAGTGGCACCAGAGTGAGAGCTTCAGTCCTTTATAACACTTTCTTATAATTTATTCAAATCCAGATACCCGAGCTTACCCTTCTCTGATCAGCAGTTACGTTGGTATTTTCAAGTTACTGTTTTGGATAATGAAACATTGATGTGTGCTCGTGTTCCTCAGACACACCATCTTTGCCAGCAACACATCCTCTCTTCCTATTGCGGATATCGCCGTCTCTACAGCTCGCTTAGACCGGTTTGGGGGGCTCCATTTCTTCAACCCTGTCCCTATGATGAAGCTTGTGGAGGTATATTCATTTAATTATTATGTTTATATACATTATATACACTGAGTTGACATTTTATTTGGTTATAACTGATTGGCTGTCTTATCAGACACGTCTTAGCTTATACAGACGAGTGACAAATTAAAGGTGGTCTGGTTCACTTCATCCGAACCGCAGCATAGTTAACATCAGAGCACACTCTGCCTCGCATGCTGAATCACATGACTGCTTCAGCTTAAACAAGAAGAAAGCCTTTATTTGTCACATATACATTACAGCACAGTGAAATTCTTTACTTCGCGTACCCCAGCTTGTTAGGATGCTGGGGTCAGAGCGTAGGGTCAGCCATGATACAGCACCTCTGCAGTATAGATGATTAAGGACTTTGCTTAGGAGCTGAACAGTGGCCATGTTGGAGCTTGAATGGGAGACATATTACTTCCTGTTTGTAGTTTAATGATGCTGGGAAATGGTTATGATGGTTACTGATATATAAAACCACACTTTTATAGCACTAGAGCACTGTACTAAGTTCATCTTTGTGGTGAGAGTGCAGTGAAAAAGGCACGTCTCATGTCTACCTGCATGCAACATTAGCTACCTGTTTTGCAGGCATTCCTGCATGATGACACATGCTGCATCCTAAAAGCATATTTCTTTGCCGCTGCAGTGTTGGTACCACAGGAATATAATTTAAAAAAAAAAAAAAAAAAAAAAAAACAGCAAACAGATTATCCTACCATTTTGCAAAACTGACTTGACCTGGTTTTACACGGTGCAATTCCAGCGGCCTTTTACGATTATTACAATTATTGTCACA
Source organism: Pangasianodon hypophthalmus (assembly GCF_027358585.1). Taxonomy (NCBI): domain Eukaryota; kingdom Metazoa; phylum Chordata; class Actinopteri; order Siluriformes; family Pangasiidae; genus Pangasianodon; species Pangasianodon hypophthalmus. The sequence goes on from NC_069712.1 coordinate 7,468,788, forward strand.
CTGTACAAGATGATCCCAATTTAATCTTTGCACAGTTCTGTGACAGACTACTCGATAACGTGTTCTTCATGTCAGATTATATGATGAAGTTAATTACAATGTTCTGCCACACTGGGTGCCTGAAATAGTTTCATGGTGTCATTAATAGTAAATAAACTCGATGAACAGAGTGTTTGTGTACCTGGAAGCTGTAATTCATCCTCTGTTTCTTTCCATGTCAAGTCCCTTTTTTGTCCTTTCATGATATATTGTAAGTGAAAATCGTACAGTATAAAATCGGCTTTAGACAAAACAGCAGTAATCCCATTTTTTTCTAGAATTTCTCACATCACAGACAACACCAAAGGACTAATTCCAGTTATTAGTAAACAGATATTAACAGGACTGCCTACAGCTTATGTGTTTGTCCAGTGTAGTTGGACTTGACAGATCAGCAGTAACTTTTTTCCTGCACTGTATTGTGTCTCGTACACAAAGCAGTCCAGAGTGGTAAGCTTGGACTGAAAATTTCAGGAATGTCTGCATAATGCTAAGATGTATGGACTTTCTGTTCTTGGGAGAGAACAACAAATTTGAAACCTTGAACACTGTTTACATACAACATTGAACGCGTAATTTCAAAGAAATGAGGTTTCATACAATATGGGCCATACTGATTAATTTGCAATTGATTAATTTTTCTTTCATTAAGTATGTTAGGTCTCGCTGATTGTCTAGAACAGACAGTACGTTAGATTAGAAGTGAAACTCTGCCGGAGTAGGACACATGTTAAAGAACTTTACTGTTGTGAAATGTGTGCCAGAAATGATGTAGTTCTCTGAATACGTTTTGTGCTTTTAGGTCGTCCAGGCTCCAGGAACAAGCCAAGAAACATTTAACGCACTCCTCGATTTCAGCAAAGCATTAGGAAAGCATCCAGTGTCATGCAAAGTAAGTTTGGAAACTACATTTATGATGCAATTTAAAGCTGATGTGGTTTAATAAGATGGATATATTGTGATTTATTACTGGGGTGAGAGAAAGAAAAACACAGTTCTGAAGAAAATTTATTTATTTCAAATAAATCTTACATGCCAATACAGAAATATGTATATCGATTCAGTGAAACTCGCTCTTTTGCTTTTACTTGCTAGGTTTAAATCAGAAATGCTGTATTGTAAATATTGCTAGCGGTGAGTGAATCTTTCCACCTTTAATGCAGTGTTGTTCTTGTGTAAGGACACTCCAGGCTTTATTGTCAACCGGCTGCTCGTGCCTTACCTAATGGAGGCTGTGCGACTACATGAACGAGGTACACTTGCTTCCCACGCTCCAGTTTACACTTACACCTGTGTATATTAGTTAAGAAATGGTTGTGTTCATTTCTCTGTCCCTTCAGGTCACGGTTCCAAAGAGGACATCGACGTAGCCATGAAGCTCGGAGCCGGTTATCCCATGGGTCCTTTTGAGCTTTTGGACTACGTGGGATTGGACACGTCCAAATTTATCATTGACGGTAAACATTCACGTATTTGAGTTGTCATTTTATTCTTTAACATAATTGTATTATTATTTCTTAATTCATTTTGAATGCGTTGTTATAGGTTGGTATCAGATGGAGCCGGAAAACCCATTGTTTTCTCCAAGTCCGCTTCTCAACAAGCTAGTGTCCGAGGGCAAGCTGGGCAAGAAAACCGGAGAGGGTTTCTACAAGTACAAATAAGCCGAAGTGGGATGAACCTGGACTCTTCCTGGTCAGAAAACAAAAATCATTAACGCATGCAGAATGTCCAGAGAGTTGGAATCGGACTAACAGATCATTAAACAGCAATTGTGCAACAGTTTTAAAAAAAGAAAGAAAAGAAATAGAACAAACACTAGTGCCTTGCTGTAATGACATGTTCAGAACAGATTATTATAATTTCTGATCTTGTCAGCTTTGTATGTCAGTGCTAAAATTAAAAAAGTAATTTTTTTAAAGAGTGAAGTCTTCAAATGTGCTGTACTGACTGGTTTGAAAATGTAAAAATGTCACTTTTTAAGTAATTATAGATGGCGGCTTGTGTATCTTTTATACATTACACATCCATTTAAATCAGCAAGCATGCAGAAACACGCCAGCTATGCAAAGACTTGTGTCATGTGGAAGAAATAAAATGCCAGTGAGCTCAATAAGTGTCCTGCAAGACCAAAGATCCTCTGCAGATGATGGAGAACATGCTGTGTGTCTGTAGCCTGTCGCTTCTCTTTGCACATTACATGGTTACTGATAGTTGTCTCTGCTATACAAGCAAACTCTTCAAAATACAGTGGTTGTTTTCTATGTATGAGGTCAATGACCTAAAACATACTAATCTGGCCTTGATTAAATAATAATCACCCAAAATGCTCCTGAAATAAGCAGTGCTAGGCAGATAATGACCAGGGGCCTGCAAGTTGTTACATTCTGCTTAGTTTAAAATGGTCTTAGACTTCTTGAGGCTCCTTGGATGGTCTTACAAGCATCTAGTAAGCTGTCCAAGAAATAACACATGGAATTATGCAGTGACTAAAAAAAGTGTAGAACTTTTTAGAAATAAAAATTTCAACTATATTTCTGAAGAAGTTTTCTACACTCTTGACATCTTCTCAACCAGCTTCATGAGGCTTTTTTAAAAACTTCCCAACTAGGCAGAGCTCCTCACTGCTTCTCCTAAATTCTAACTCTCTACTCGTTTGATGACACTATTTATTTTTAAATAAAAAAAAACTACTTTTTTAAAAAATATGTTTAGATACAAAAATAAACTTATACAATGGCACTTAATGTAATGTCACTTTTTTTAACATTTGCATTAAAAACAAAATTCTACTTTAAACCTTTATCTAAATGTCTTTAAGACATTAAAAAATACACTATATGGCCAAAAGTGTGTGGATACCTGACCATCATATTCATATGTGCTTCATATTTAGTCTCCACTTTGCTGTTATTATAAGCGCCATTCTTCTGGGAAGGCTTTCCACTAGATTTTGGAGCGTGGCTGTGGGGATTTGTGATCATTCAGCCACAAGAGCATTAGCGAGGTTAGGCACTGATGTTGGGTGAAGAGGTCTGGGGTGCAGTCAGTGTTCAAGTCATCCCAAAGCTGTTCAGTGGGGTTGAGGTCAGGGCTCTGTGCAGGACACTCGAGTTCTTCACCTCCAACCTTGTCAGTGTCTTCATGGAGCTCACTTTGTGCACAGGAGCATTGTCATGCTGGAACAGGTTTGGGACTCTTAGTTCTAGTGAAGGGAAATCGTAAAGCTACGGCATACAAAGGCATTCTATACAGCTGTGTGCTTCCAGCTTTGTGGTAATAGTTCGGGGAAATGCTACATATAGGTGTGATGGTCAGGTGTCCACAAACTTTTGGCCATATAGTGTATATTTATTCTGCCAGCCACAAGCTAATGTGAAATGCAGCTATTACACCTAACACTGCATTTTATTTTGTGCAGTTTAGTCTCCATCATCGTAAGATATAGAGGAGTACTGAGCTAATGTCTCCAGTAGATGGCAGCATGACATTGTCTTTAAAAGATGCCTCACATGGCCACTACCAGTCATTTCTATTATATTTACCCCCCATCAAATCCTTAACACCTGCAGTGTGTTAGATATGGTGTAATGGTCAGGACACTGCTGAGTGTGAGATGTCAAAAATATCATTAATCGATCAGTTATCACAATAATCATATCCTCTCAAAGATACTCTTTTACACTTGGACATTTCTTGTGTCTTGGCCTGCTAAGTTTTAACCACATGCATTTACACTCGTGTTTCGAGTCAGGCAGACTGAAATCCTGTTAATATGCAACTTAGTTCATTCATCAACTTCCAGTTCCAGTGATGAATGTTTTGAGGGCTGTGGAGATGGCTTGGGGATCACATATGGGGAGCTGTACTGTAATGGCTTGGGACTGAGATTGCTGTGGTGGCTTTGGGGCTGCGGTTGCCACGAGCACCTTCGTACTCAGGACTCCATCAGTGGACAGTGGATAGATTTTAACCAACCGGACTTCTTGCAAAAACTGTGATGAATTTACTGGTTGCACAATTGCACTCTTTGTCCATATAGTACACAATAATAGAAGGGATTTATTTATAATTGCACTATCCGTTGCGCCCAGATGAGGATGGGTTCCCTTTTGAGCCTGGTTCCTCTCAAGGTTTCTTCCTCATATTGTCATTAGGGATAAATTCACTTTTTACAATACATTTTTTTGAATCCATTTATTTCTGTAAAGCTGCTTTGTGACAATGTCCATTGTTAAAAGCGCTATACAAATAAAATAAATTTGAATTGAATTGAATTGAATGAATCATTTGCGAAAGAGTCAACTCTTTGAGCCAACTCTTTTAAGTGAACATTCATCAGTATTTTTTTTTTTTTTTTTTAATATTTATGATTCACTATACTCAGTGCATTAAATGACTCCTGGCAGCATCTCAGTCATTTGAAACAGCATAACAATGCTGAGCCAAAAGAGCCAAAAGATCCCCTTGTCTAAATTCAGTCATCTTGAACAGTGCAGTTCTGACAGGATGTCAGTTTATAGTAGTCATTATCCTACATTTGAAGTCTCTCTACCCATCTGCAACATTTCATTCAAGCTTAAATAAAATGGCTGCATGACAGTCCTGATTAGCAAATTCCTTTTTTTTTAGTTTTCCATTTATGAAACGCATCCAGAAGGCTTTTGTGCCAAGTCTGATCCCATTGACGGATTTATTTCACTTCCATGAAAGGTCATCTGTCTTGGAAAGTCTGCAGCAATTAAAGCTTATTCATTTAAATAATAATAACGAACAAACATGGTACAGTTTTAGACAGAAAAATAATCCTAATCATATAAATGTGGCCCGAGGCTAATGTGAAACACTGCACCCGTAGGAGAAATAGATCATTTAATATACAAACACAGAGGTGCCAACACTGCTAACAAGAAAATCCAAGCAGGCAGAGAGAAAGAAAACAGAATTTTACCACAAGATGTGCACCAAGCAACAGTATGAAAACAGCGAGACAAGAAATCTGGTGTGAAATCTTCTTAATAAAAAGCAGCTTCTTTTTTTCCAAAGAGACCACAGTTCCACACATTTGACTTCTGTTGGTTCACAAGACCAAGGTTCGTAATTTCACATGTCAGAGTTCACTTAGATAAAGTCAGTGTGAAACAAAAGGAACTGCTTCCAGAAACAAACGCACATCTTTCCATCTTTCACATCCCACGTCCTTCCCCCTTCAGTGAACTGGTTTTCTCCTGGGTAAATTTTATTAGTGTTTGGTCTGAATACTGAATTTAGCTGGAGTTTACTGTCTCCCATATCACCATAACAAGGGGTCAAAATCATAACTGCTTTAATTATAAATAAACCTTAAGTAAAAACTTTAGATGTTTGCACATCTGCAAATAGGATATTCGCATTAGGAGTGTTCCTCCGTTTCCCACTGACAGAGCTGGAGATACGGATTCATGACTACAAACACAAGATGGAGCTACACTACAAATCACTGATTTTATTTCCTCCTTGCAGAATTTTTGCAATTAACATGTATGGATTAATCCAAGATTGTGGTGCCATTTAGCCTTTGTAAAAAAAAAAAAAATTAACATTGAATCTACGAAAACATGTATGAAAGCATGTAATTAAATGAGTAATAAGGTTGAAAGCAACAGGGTTTTAATAAAGAATTAGCAAATACACAAAATGTGGATAACTAGCAACCTTACTTAGCATGATGACTATATGGACTTGCTTATTGTTTACTTAAAATACTTTTAATAATTTACATTCAGGCTATATTTGGGTAACAGGGTCAAAATTTGGGAAAAGCATCCAAATTTTCCAAAGTGAACTCATCAGTCAATATCACAATATCACTGAATATAAAGAAAAACAAAGAGAAAGCATATTTTTCTTCATCTCATGATCTTCAGGGAATTTGGGTTGTACTTTCAAAGTACTTTCACCATGTCACTCAGTGTCATATCACTGAAAATAAAGAAACAAGAATGAAAGAGTATTTTCTTCTTCCCATGACCTTCAGGAAATTCAGATGATACAACATCCTGTTGAACATGTGTTCAGGTAACAGGGCTGCATGAGTGAGTAATTTTAAATGTAAACTTTTTCATCATCTATAATGATGACTTGTGGAAAAGCATGTTTTAAGCATGAGAGTTTATTTAGATTCATACATTCATGCTAAAGAAATACTTAGATTTTGGAATTTAAAAAAAATGGCTAAATGATTAATGCAATATTTTTGTTAAACCCCTTGAATTAAAGCAGAAAGTCTACATTTCAATCATATCTTGATTGCTTCATTTCAAATCTATTGTGATGGTGTACAGAGGCAAAATTACAAAAATTGTGCCACTGTCCAAATACTTATGGACCTGACTGTATGTTGTTGTTAAGGACACTTTGCCAGGGTTTAAAATGTCTTTTACCTTTACTTTACACACTTCAGTATAAATGTAATATCAGTGGGACACAAATAACACCCCAATCAAGGAATTACTCAAATACTAGCCTATTTTAGTCAGCAGTAATGAAACATAAGCCATAGCATTACAACTAAACTTCATTCTACTAGACTACTTACAATAATAAGACTTCAGTACTATCATAAAGTAAAATAAAATGATAATTCTCATGAAACATGATTTAAGGTTAGGGTATTATGTAGAGCGAACATATTTCCTTTTTAGTAATTGTGTACTTACAGTATGACAACCACCAGTTAATTTTCTGAAATTCTCCAATCAGCACTTCATAATGCACCTTTGCAGTTCTTCGTTTCCTTTAAAAGATGGCATTCTCCATATTCAAGACAGAAAATATGAATTTTCTAGTGGCCTGAGCAGTGTGTAGGTGTGAGAATCATGAATATACTAAAGAGAAAGGGTCAGTCAAAGATGCTGATTTATTTTTTTGTCTTTTTTTTTTAAAAATAAAAAGGCATGTAGAAACACAGTTCAAATGTGACCACTTGGAAGCAAAGTGCTAAACCAAGATGACAGTGATTCAAAATGACAATGAATTTAAAAAAAAAAAAAAAAGAAAAAAAAAAAAAAGAAAATGTATCCAATAATACTAAAAAATAGAATGTAAAATCAAATGTTACAGAGATGCTTGCATGTAATAAACATGGCAAAAAGACCACACTATTATCTAGCAGATAGAGAGGAAACAGAGGAACATCGCAATAAAAGAGACCGGCAAGTGCTGGGGTAAATATATATCTGCTTCATTTGTCTGTTTAGAACAATAAAATATAGGCCTCTGAGTACCCACTCGAACACGCATGTCCTAACATTGCCTGCAAAAATACCAAGAAAAGAGACATATCCAGACATTTTTCATTAAAAAGTACACATACTGAGCATTATTTTACATCTGAGCACTGGGAGGTCATCATTAGTTACAGTTCTCAAATGAAAGGTCGTTTTTGCAAGAAAAACAGAACAGCTTTCCTGTCGCAAAGCTTATTCTCGTATATATATATATACCAGTATATATATAAAAAATAAAGATAAAAACAAAATGACTTAAAATATACACCGAGAGATGAAATGAATATTTTAAAATACAAAAAAAAAAAAGCATTCAAAATTGAACTTGAACCCATAAAAGTCAAAACTTTGATCCTTTTTTGTTTTTTTTATTTTGCACCCACTGGTGGAAATATGAAAAAGTCTTGAGAGAATGTTTGCAAGTCGAGAATAAATGATCCGTCTGACATCTGAAGAGAACGCTCCTGAAAACCGGGCCCTGAAATGCTACATCATTGGGTGAAAAGTGAGATGGTGCTGGGGATGAACTGTACATACAGAAAACAGGGGTGCCAAATAACTTAAATAACTTAGGGACAGGTGTGGAAAGGTGTGTGATTGATTTCTTGCCTCTCTGCACGTGTGTGTGGTGATTTGTGCGTTTGGATGAAGACATTATCAGTGCAATAACTTGGACTTTGGGCACAACAAGCTAAAACGAACGTAAACCCCAAACGAACTTTGTGTGTGTGTGTGTGTGTCTGTGTACTCATATCTGTGAAGGGCTAAGTGTGTATCTCTGTGTGTATGTAGAGTAGCAGGTCTAGGCGAGAAGCGATTGTCTGTGGTTTCAGTTCAGTGTCTCTACAGCAGAGGAGCGCACTCGAGAGCTGGAGCCCTCCAAGAGGTCAGCGGGGGGAGTCAAGAGGTCGCTGAAGGGGTCAGAAGTCATCTAACAGGCTTCCATCTCCAAAAGGGCCCCCGCAGCTGCTGGCTTCGCTTTGCATGAGGAGAAAGCAGTTCGTTTTCCTCCTGTTCGACACACAAAAACATGTACTGGATGAGTTTGTTGCAATTGTAGCAAATGCCAGACAGACACAATCTTTTAAAAAAAGTCAGCATTTCTTTTACAGTATACATTACATGCCTTTGAAATTGATAAATCTGTGAATCAAATGAGATTGCAACTTAGTCACCTATGGTTATGGTTATGGTTTTGGTTTTGCCCCAAGATTATGCAAACTTTTGCGTCTTTAAATCGTTTAATTTATATACACCGCACAGCAACACTTTAATACTTTAAGACTGACAATGTGAAGCATGAACAAATCAAACTCGCCATGGTTGATCGATTATGACCTTCAATAAATCAGTAGAGAGACTTCCAGTGATGCCTTATTTATACATAATGTTCCCAATGGTGATGTACACGTCAAATCAGAGGACTACAGAAGTTTTTTTTTTTTTTTTTCAGGTTAATTAACTATAGTTTTCAGCCAATTCAATACTGCTTCAAGTGAGAAAGAGCATTCAGCGCTCCTATTGATGTCCTCCAACCTTGAAAAGTATCAGAAAAATCATTCGTCACTCTGAAAATCATCTGGGAGTAGAGTGTTAACCCGATCGGACTCCCACGCGTCGTAAAGAATTCAATGGTACAGACTCCATTGCACATATCGACAGGCTTTTTGGACTTATTTGAGAAGTGCATCAAATGGAATTCCTGATCAAAGGAAGATAATAGAGGAGCAGCTCTCCCATGAGCTGAGGTAAGAGTTCCAGATACAAGTCCGCTGTTCAAAAGTGTCTTACTCACACACACACTCACAATTTCTTTACTGTTTTACCATGTGTGGATGATGGGCAGGTTCTTTTCCCAGAGAGAGAGAGAGAGAGAGAGAGAGAGAGAGAGAGAGAGAGGGGGGGGGGGGGGGGGGGGGGGGGGGTTGTGCAGAGGAGGGCGGCAGAGACCAAAGCTTCCTGGTGCTTCTATTTACCTCCTCCGTCCCCTCTTTTCATCCCTGCACCTCAAAGCTCCCGAGCGGCCCATGCCCCCTTCCTGGAGCACACTTTCCTTCCAGGCCACACATGAAAAGGTCTGGCTGCCCTTCCTGCCCAGGGCAGAGGGAGCGAGGGAGGGAATGAGGGAGACTGAGACGGCTTCGCACTGCTCACCTCAATACAAGTGCTAGGATTCACAAGCTTTAGTGCTGCAGAATACCCAGTACCAAGTCGCAGGAAATGAAATGCTCCTCTGTTTTCGAGAGCCAGCCACCTCTCACTCTCACTCACTCTCTCTCATCTGCTCTCTCTTTTCTTGGCGGTGAGGAAAGGCAAGGCAAAGCGAGGCAGGCTTTGAAGTGTGGGAGGTTAAGATAACTGGCACGGCCTTGGGTCCCTCAATCGGCCCGTTCACCTCCCGGGCCAAATCAAAGAGCCTGCAGCTGGAGCCGACACACCTCCCTCTCTGCTCCTCTCTCCCACACTGGCGGTTTGGGTTTCTCTCTCTCTCTCTCTCTCTCTCTCTCAAAAAAAAAAAAAAAAAAAAAGACGACTGAAAATAAGCTGACCAAAAGAATCCCACATGCAGCGTGCAAGTTTTTTGGAAAGAGAAGATCTGGAGAAGTTAAACGGCCACAGCAGAGAGTGGCGTACCTGCTAGAGCCTGCAGGCACTACTTACATACTCGCGCACAAAAAAACAAAACAAAACAAAAAAAAACCAAAAAGCTGAAACGACGAGAGGAAATAAAACAGATCAAAGTGTGTATGACATCACAGTCCTACTCTGGCAGGCAGGCAGGCAAGCAGAAGCAGCTTGAATAAAGTACTACGGACTGAGTGTATGAGAGTGTGTGCGTGAGCATAATCTGGGTTGTGTTAAGTCCAGCCAACTGGAAAGCCCCCCTTCTCTCTCTTTCCCTCCCTCTTCCTGTGTCTCTCCTTCTCTCCTGACACTGTGCCAGTGGCCTGGCCTTGCAATGCTCGGCTAGGCGTTTGGTTTGGCAATGCCCTGCAAAGCAGCGAGTCCATAAAATCAAACGGCCGCTACGAGTGGGCCAGCGCTCGGGGGAAGCCGCTAAACACTGGGGCCCAGTAATAAAATGGCACCTGGAAGAAAACGAGATTTTGAACAAAGTACTTTGTTCTGTCAGCAGATCATCTGGCACAGAGACAGTAACATTAAAAGGAAAAGCCCCAGCACAATTACGCCTTCATAACTCCAGTGCAACCACCAAAACTAGAAAAGTGTAAGTGCATGTGTATACATGTGTGAGGCGGGGGTCTCCCTCTTACACATTTGCAGTGAGGATTCAGGTGTAACAGAGCCCAAAATGGAAAGGAATAAGAAGCATGTGAATGAAGGTAGAGCCTGCATGCAGTGTGGCAGGAAGACGACTGCTTCCCCAAACCTCAAGCATGTGCTGGTGGGGGAGGATGGAGGTCAGCAGGAATAAGGATGGGTGTGGGGGGATGGAGGATCTGCCCACATCTGAGGTTGTGGTGGCTGGGGGCCCTGGGGCCGACGTGGCCCTGCGCTGCCAGAACTGAGGGCCAGAGCGGCACTATCAAAGAGCGGCACAATGACTGCTCGCCTCCACCGGCGGCAGGCTTCAAAGAGCCGCTCATGGGGGGAGGAAAAGTGGGGAGAGGTGGGAGGTTCCGCCTGCATTCACAATAGGAGCCAGATTTAGAGAAACTCCATCACTGGTCTGTGTGCACGTGCGTGTGTGTGTGCACGCGCGAGAGAGAGTTAAAATGAGAGCAAGAGGAAATGGAGAAGACATCACAACACACAGGGATGTCTCGACCCCTCTGATGTGCCGATAGCAGACTCAGCGTCTGAAGCAAAGTCTTTGGCCTCCACCTCTGTTTACGGTACAGCTGTTGCTGTTGAGTCATGCACTTACACAGGACCAAACATCAGAGTGAATCGTTATTGGATTGGATTTGAGAAATCTGATGTGTTTTATACGCATGTTATTGACTGGCAATATTGCTCATTGCATGCAGTCTTGAAATCATTAAGCCAATTTTAAACATGCGGTGTTTATTTTTAAGTGTTTGTACATGCTACAAAGCTCTACAATTTGTATTTTTGGGGAAACCCTTGAAGAATATACATAGAACCCTTCAACTGAGTTGATCCACAAAACCCTTAACCCCCTTTTTTCGGAAGGGAGACTTATAACAATATTGTAGTTTCAATGACAAGGGTCACCTAGCTCTTTAAATGATTCTACAGTTTGTCTCTATGGGGGAACCATTAAAGGTTCCATATAGAACCTGACAATACATGGTTTCCTTTTCAACTAGAACATAACTACTCAAATCATCCCTTTTTTTTTTATTAAAGAAACCCCAAAATATACTTGGTTTGAGCAGAGGGTTATGATGAAGGTGTGTTAATGTTTTAACTGCAGGTGCAATTTGTTTGCAAGGAGTAGAGGGCCCCAAAAATTACAAATGACTTCTTTAAGTTTATTAGCTACAATAATATAACGGAAAACTGTGTTCTCACAGCAGCACATTTTTAACTGTAAATATCCTACAAGTATCATGCATTATCCAATACCTCATATCATGATATCATATTGGAAAAAATGTGATAGATGCATCCCTAGCAGCAACATGGGCAGTATAAGAACTGGGAACAGTACCACTGACTTCTCACACAGAGCTCACACTTTTAGTTAGTGGTTGTGGTGAAAATTTGGGTGCAGAAAGCAGTCTCTCAATCACGACTACCTGAGCAACTTCCTTCAAAGCAGATTTCACCTCCACTTGCACATTTCAATACATCTTGGAAAACTTCCCATTCGGTTATACTGGAGCTTGAAAATGGCACAGTCTGAAGAGTCTGGCCAGAGCACAGACCCTGCAGTGTGGAAGACAGGACAGGGTTTGGAAAGACAAAGAGCTACAGCTGAATTCTGTACAGCTGAGAGAGAGAGAGAGAGAGAGAGAGAGAGAGAGAGAGAGAGAGAGAGACACAAAGATATATGAGACAGAGGGACAGACAAGAGACAGACACACACAGTGGGAGAGAAAGACATAGGCAGAGAGACAGACACAGAGACAGAGACAGAGAGAAACACACAGTGAGATAGAGAGAAAGATGGGCGAGTTCACTGCTTCATAGAGTGTGAAAAGAAAAAAGAGAGAACATAGTCTCTATCATTTTAGTGCATGAGGGATTTTCATTTTCCTCCATTCTCCCTCACTCTCTCCCTCTTTCTCATCAAAGGCTGACAGCTGACTCCTGCCCTCACATCAGAGGGCAGTGAGAGAGAGAGGCTGAGGCTCTCACAGAAACAGCTCTTCTTTTCATTCCTCAGAGCCGGCCCTGTACTCCACAGCACCCCTACCTCTGTAACTTTCCCACACTTCCCCCAGACATGCTCTGACCGACACACACACACACACACACACACACACACACACAGAGCTTTGAAATCCCTCAACAGCCGCGCCCAGATTCAGGGCAAACCTTACCCAGCAGCCTGCCAGCAGCAACAACAAACTCTGGAGCTATGCTTTTTCTTGCAGCTCCTTAAAGGATCTCTCTCTGTGTAATGATTCTGGTACTGCAACCAAGACCTAGGATCAGATTCCAAGTGGCTACCAAAAAAAAAAAAAAAAAAAAAGCAGTTTACTCAGGTGCATTATGGGGACTCACACTAATGCCTTAAGCACAGTCCCAGTAAACCGCTCATTAATGTCACAGCACTGCTGAATTCTGCTGATTGGTCAGTATGTGCTGACTAATTTTCTATAACAGCAGCTCTGGCAAATCACAGGTTTATGTTAAAGTGCTCATTTTAATACATTATTGCTTCTATAGTAACAGCTAATTCACAGGGACTTGTATGGCGGACCCTTGTAATGTAATGTACGTAATCCATGCCCATAAATGGATTTAAAAATGTGTTGGTAGATAAAGAAATATGTGTAATGGTTGAAATGGTGGCAATTATTTCACATTTGTGGAAAGACTCTCTAGTGTTAGCAATTTTTAACAGTCATTAATTTTTCCACCATGAGAAAAGGCTTTGTAGTTTCTTGGTATTTGCATTTTTTGTCTTACTAACTTCAAGAGAGAGAAAAAAAAGAGGTTGGTGAGGAAACAACAGTTTATAGCTGCCATAACATAAGTGATAAAAGGAACTAACTTGTTTCTTGGACATTCCACTGCATTAAATCTAACTATAAAAGGATGAAAGTAAAATGCAATAGTTTTTAACTTAATAGTTAATAAATTGCTGTGATCACACTACACTGTCATTGATTAGCTTCCTATAACCCCATGCCCTGTTGTGTTTTATTCCTACATAGCATTTCCCCACCCCTCTAAAACACACATGGGGAAAAAGTAAGAGCCTGGAGGCCATGTGTGTCCCCGCACAGATAATAATCTCAAAACTCAAAGCAAATCAGAGGGTCGTTAAAAACAGCATGGAAAAGACAGGCCGTGGAGGATGGATAATTGAGAACATAGACAAAACAAAATTATTATTATTATTATTATTATTATTATTATTATTATTATTATTATTATTAGAGCTCTTGACCAGTTTACCCACACATCCATTGCCTGCTTTGCAAACAGAGTCAGAGTAGTAATCCCCCCCCAAAAAAAAAAAAAAATAAATAAAAAATTGGATCATGATGGAAAAATAAATAAAACAGCAACAAAATGCTTTGTATCCAACTTCAAAGGCTTTTGCAGAAACATTTGATTCAAAATAGCTCCAAAAATAATAACAGAAATGTTTCTCTAATACTAAAAGTCATTAACTTGTTATCTATATAAAAAGAGAAAAAATGAAGTTTACATTAAATGTAACTTGATACATACTGTTATAAACAGTCATGTTACATTCCTTGGAGGAGAACAGGAAAACAGATAATAAAAATAGACAAAAAAAAATAGACAAATATGTTCATTTAAAGTGTTTTTGAGATCCTACGCTAAGCTAACCTCAATCCAGCTCCTGAGATCTGCATAAATTGAGGGCTTTCAGGGTAGCAGCAGTATTCTTGGTATTATGCATATTAGTTTAAGGCTGTCACAATGAATCAGCGAGGGTGTCCATCCCCCGTCTGCTCGGCACTGCTAATTATTGGATCAGGGATAGACGGCTTTCTCGCCAGCAGCCCCCAAGCCCGCAAAGAAGAAAAGCCGAGGAGAAAAGCGTTCTGATTTTGGGTTCAGAGCGAGCCACAGAGCAAGCCCACAGGGTCGCGAATCGATCGACCATAAAACCTTTGTCTGGTGGCTTTCGTCTCATTCGCAGAGCAGATTTGTCACATCTGCGTACGTTTCGCTGCAGACAGAGGGAGCGTAATAACAGGATACAGTGTCACTTTATATGAAAAAGACAGACAGAAGGCCCTCTTGCTTGATATCGACGGAATTGGTTTTAATTCTATGGACTTCTGGCTAATTGAAAGAGGATCACTGTCTTGTTTCTAGCATTCCACACAGCCAAAAAGTCCAACACACGCAGAAACTGCGGGCAAAACCTCTCTCCATTCATGATGCTCACCGGATTACACATGTGGGCCATGTGGGTGGATGGGAGGATAGGGAGAGATCACATCTGGGTCTGTTCTTTTAAAACCAGCCTCTTAAACACACACACACACACACACACACACACACACACACACACACACACACACACGCAAAATGTGCATGCACATCCGCAGCAAGGCTTGCTCTAGATTTGTACTCAAGATTTTAATACAAAAGATAAGAGAAAGCAGGACTATGGCAACTTTGTGTCTGTGTAAATAAGGATTAAATGTATAACACAGATGTGAATAGTATTGCATTGATTTTACAGATGTCCTCTAACAAAATCAAAATATTTCTATCCAAAGTGCCGTCTATCAGTTCAGCATGACTGTACATGGCATGGGAATGTTCAATAATATGCTTACCAATGGTGAGGAAGGAAAGATGTATGACATATGGCCATTTAATGAAGCAGAGTGTAATTTTTATTTTTTACAGAGGTGAATTACAATTACAATGAATTACAATGAAGTCTTCACATGTCCTGATCCCACTCCTTCTAGTTAAACTACATATGCCTTGAGTTTTTTTTTTTTTTTTTTAAAGAATGGACAGAATTGAGCCTGCTCTAGGAGGGTGGAGCTAATTTCTTGGCCAGAAACTAGCAAGATGTATTTGTATTAGAAAGGTATCTTTTAAATGATACGGTTATTACAGGTCTAGAACCACTTTGAAAAATTACTAGCTGCTCCTTTAAACTTAGCAATACCTGTATTTGTTTAAAAAATAAATAAAATAAAATAGAATAGAATGAATAGACACAGTTGACTGGATGATACACTACATGGCCAAAAGTATGTGGACATCTGACTGTCACTCACATATGTGGTTCTTCCCCAAAGTGCTGCCACAAAGCTGGAAACTCACAATTGTCTAGAATGTTGTTGTATGCTATAGTATTACAATTTCCCTTCACTGGAACTAAGCGGCCCAAACCTGTTCCAACATGACAATGCCCCTGTACACAAAGCAAGGTGGCAACTCCATATTATTACCCGTGATTTTGGAATGGGATGGTCAACAAGCACATATGGGTGCGATGGTCAGAATACTAATACTTTTGACTATATAGTGTATATATTAAGTGTGGTTGGTAGAACATGAGTGTACGCAAACACACTGGTGAAGCTTTAGGATTAGTCTGCATTAAGAGACAGTTAATATAGGGACAGGGAGGGCCTCTTACCATTGCTCAGATGTACGCCGTTTTCATTCTCTGGGCTGTACCTGCAGAAAATGGAAGTCTTTAACAAAAAGGGGGGTTTGCTTAACATTGTACCTTCACTGTGTAGTCATAAAGAATAATCTGATAAGGACAGAGTGAAAACTAATCAGTTATCTGTATTAAAATACATTCAGTGCATGTCTTCCCCACTAGCCTATTACACAAGTGCTACTATACAGGCCTTTGTCAGACAAAAACATATTGACTGCTATACAAATAGACAGAACAAGTAAATACGAATCAAAGTCACTAGTGTTGCTTTGTAGAAGTCAAAAGGACAGGGCAGAGAAAGAGAGTTAAAGCCTGAGGGAGTTGAGTCTTATCAAAGAATGGACAGACTAATCCCAAAGACTGTGAGTCATGTGGAGGAAGTGACAGATGGATGGAGGAATGGAAAGCATGAGTGACGACAGGAAGTGTGCTGCTGCAGTACTAGCACAATCTCTTTACAACCTTTCTAAACCTGCACTAGTCTAAATGCTACCTAAAAGATTGAGAAGGTTCCCTGAAAATGCACTGACGTTATAAAACTCGTATAAAGCATGTGTTTATGGTTAAATAGCTGAGAGTAGAGCATGCAACACTGGCAACATAGTCAGAAACCAGAAGTTGTACAGTACATTCACTGAAAGAAGGGAGCCAAATGCAGAGGAGTGGAAAAGAAAAATAAAGCAAAGAAGGCGAGTGGAAGGTTTTTACCTGTGGCTGATTCCTGGAGCTTCTCCCTCTTCCTTTTCTTCTTCTTTCCCTAGAAAATATCCAGAATGAGACTTAAAAATACAGCTCAAACCGTCCTGACCACTCAAGATTTCATGTTCACCAAACACTGAATGTACGCTCCTCTTCAACCCCTTTATCTCTCTTTACTTTACCTGATCCAATCTTCTATATCTGTGAAAGCATTACAGTTCAAACACATCTCACTAATCCTTGTACAAGACATTAGGAACTAATGATCAATCCCAAAGTTAAACATAGGAATAAAATATCTGGTCTGCTCTAATTCCATGAAGATCACTGCTCTCGAGCCAGAAGTCAGGATTGGTTGAGGATTTGTAGCTTATGCTAAATCCCCTAGCAGGGTGACTATAGGTATAGATCGCTCTGTGCTGTCATTTTGCGGTCCAATATGAGGCATGCTTTGGTTGCCTGCTGTAAAAGTCTGATAATCCACTTATTCAGCAGCTAATCTGTGTATTCTAGCTGTGGCTGACAGAGCCATGGAACTCCAAGTAGGGAACGAGCGTGCAAGACAGAGCAGGGATGGGCTCATAGTGCTTAGCATGGTTAAATACAGCTGTATGGCCGCCGCTAATGCAACCAGCTGAGTGGAAAGTTCATCCCTCTTTGAAGTGTTTCTTAGCCTTGTGTGCTCGTACTAGCTTGGTGACTGGTTCAACTTAAAATGTTCACGTCCATCATTTCCTGAATCATATCACTGCTTGAGTAGACTCTCTCAAGATTGTCTGATTAATTTTAAGGGAATGAGTCCAGTGTACTGCAATGTGAGAAGCATAAGGCATGTTTTGGGGAAATTTGTATAATTCTATGTACAGTAACAGACTATCAGTATTACTGATTTTGGGTTGCTTTTGTATATGCTCATACATAATGACTAGATTGCATTGTACCTCAACACTGTTGAATTCTTAAAACTAAGAACTGGTCTGAAGGTGTTGATTAATTTCCTATAGCATCTCTGACAGTATTGCCAACTATAATTCAAATCATAGGTTTATATTCTCATTCTATTCTATATTGCTTCTATAGTAACATCCAATTCACAAATAAATTTAACAACAACAACAAAAAAAAACTAATGTCATTGACGTGTTGAATTTTTCTGTAAGGATTTATTTAATATCCACAGATTCTCCAACATCAGCACTTTGTGACAGCCTGTAGGTTTCCTACCACAGGAAATTTTTGGGGACAGAATAGTTGGCAGTTTGTGTTTTCTCAGTAACAAGACAAGCTGCATTTCTTGAAAAAAAAAACTGAGGAAAGAAAGACTGTTTATAACTGCTATTATGTAAGTGATAACAGGAACTTATAATTTGTCTGACAGATGTTCCACAACAATTAATGTAACTAGAAATAATTGGGATAACTAGCCCAATAAGCTGTTCTTCAATTCATGAAACATTCTCAGTGGCAGGCTGCTTTTGGTATAAGAAGAATAAAACTACACTACAGGATATGCTGTTAAGGGAAAATGTATTAATCATAGTAAATATTATCTAGTGCTCTCAATACTACACTATTCATTCCTGCTCTATGCACCGTTTGTACTATTCAGCACTTTGGGACTGCATATGCTGTACCATCTGTACTTTCTACTGCATGTCATACCTGTGAGATCAGTGACAAAGTATTTAGTTATACTGTATTAGTATCTCAACAATAAAATTGAATTAAGATTAATATGATATAAATCCTCAAATAAACAGTTCCAGCAAAATGCAAATGAATTTATTGTATGCACAGAATATTTGTCCCTGCAGAGCTCTTAATAACGAGAGGCATGTTTTTAACAAACATATGACTATTGTGATTATAAATGATTAGACCAAAATCAAAATTACTGTAAAAGAATCAAGCTCAACCAAATAAACATTGCCTTTTCAAGGGCCTACAAAACCTAGACTGGCCTAGTAACGAATGTCTATAGCCGTCTCTGAGTGGTAACACACATACACTGACAGAAGCTCAAAACACAAACACACGTCACATTTCCCAGCATGTATGGATACTTACGTAATTGTCTCTAGCAGACCAGCCTGGGTATAACTGCATGTGGAGCTGCCGTTCCTTGCGGGCTAATTCATAATACTTTGCTTGCTCTTCCCGAGATAAAGCATGCCACTGTTGGGTGCAAAGAGAAGATTAGAGAAAGAACATCAGAGTCAGTCCATTACTTGTGCACTTTCAAGTTCCCAGCAAAGAGACGCATGCTAGTGTTTTGCTACAAAATCCTTTGCCAAATGATTTGTATTTTGCAGGGGGGTGGGGGGGAAGGCAAGGGGGAAACACGATGAAGAGATTAACTTGCACAGCGAGGGAAAAAGGGGGCGGAAAAAAACTTTGATTTCATATCAAAACACTGGTTCCAATTTAGCGGCGCTTTACTTCAAACTATGTCAGCGGGCAATTACCCCACACAACCGCAGAATGGTGCTTTGCTGTGGCTGGCTGCCTCAAACTGCTCAGGCTTTGGTTAAGGCATTAAACATGCTCAGTGGTTCCTCTTTTTCCGAAAAGAGGAACACGTCCTGGCAAACCTTAGCACTGCTCGGCCAGACTGTGCCAACCCCCGCACAAAAAACCACTAAATCTCACAAAGTGACAGCTCTTATATCCAAATATCTGTTAAACGAAATGAGACAGAGTGCTACTGATGAAGGACATATGGTGGACTTTAACTTCGATACATACCCTTCTGCCTAGAATCTGGTTGATGGCAGCGCTCTCCTTCAGTGTGCACTCAGCCACCACGTTGGCACGCATCTCTTTCATGTAAAGCATGAAGGCGTTGAGTGGCTTCTTGATGTGAGGCCTCTTGGGCTCCTGCTCCTTTCTCTGCTCGTGCTGAGGCTTCCTGCAAGAAACGATCACAAAAAGAAGCACTTAAAGAAAGTTTGGAATCAATAAAGAAACAATAGAAAAAAAAGAAAAAAAAAAACACGGGGTATCTTAAGGGCAACAGAGGCGTCATCCGGACCGCCGCCACAGAGACGGCAGCTAGTGTGAGAATAGCAAGCGATCGCTTTGGTCATCCAAAGCAGAGCTGCACGACTCACTAGCAGAATGCCTTTAATCACGTCCAGTTGGGTGCTTTCATGCGGAGAGATTACTTCACCAGTAATGGCAACCAAACCCTGTGCCTTGCTCCTCTTGCCAATGGAGGAAAAGAGTCGTCCCTTTCCAAAGCATTTGCACTCGTCTATCTCAGACCTGGATCTGCTACCTGGGGCCAAATGGAGCACAGAGTCTTATCTGTTCACTACTGCTTATCCACAGCCAATGGAGGTTAATTAGAGGCTGTGATTCTACAAGCAGGTCTTGATCTACTGCTAATGGGAGCAGCTGAGCCCTCTCTAGGATAGACACATAAAAAAGGGGTCAAAAATGTGTGTGCATTTGTGTACGAGTTCAGGCCATATAGAAGCACTCAAAAAAACTCAAAAAAAAAAAACAAAAAATCTACAAGCTCACCACAGAACTTCCCTACACACACATAAGAGTAAGTAAATCAGGAACAGGTAGAACAGGGCATTACCCTTTCTATCATTATCACTATTTTATTTGTTTTAAATTAACATCATTTTTCAACTTATGTTCCTTTTCAAGCCCGATACGTGATACACGATACACGATACATGATATGTATCACGAGATACTGGTTTGCTAACAAACTCCGAGCAAAACAGTGCTGTTGTATTGAGTGCATAGAGCTCAATGATACTATTAATTAATGTGTACAAAAATAAATCGAACCCTGAAATAAAGGAAAATTGTTAAAAATTTTGTTAAATTAATATTTCACAATTTTAAAGATTTAAACTTTTAAAAAGATTTTAAAATTTAAACACAAAATAAGATCAATAAGATTTATGTTAGAGTTTTTTATTTTAATTAAATGAAAATTATTATTTTAAATACATATGGGGAAAGCAGGTAATTAGGGTCCAATTATGTACCGTAACTCATTTTTAAAGGTACTCTATATTTTCCAGGTGAAATATACATATTATGGGTTCCATAGATAAGATACCACCCCAGGGTACCCTTTTTTCTGAGAGTGTAACTGCCAGCAATGCAGCAGCAATAAAACTACTAACTGTTGCTTTTCCATGAGATTCAGATACAGCAGATGTGAATGTATAGAATTAAGTACTAAATAACACAGTGTGAATTCAGGACGGACACCGTACTGAAAAAAAAAACCTCCAAAACATTGTTTCAGATATACAGAGTGTCTCTTTCTTTCTCTGGCTGGCAATCAAAGCAAAAAGGAGCAAAAAGATGCAGCAAACGGTGAATATACAGAAGCAGCAGGGATTACAGTTAAATACCCAGTTAAATAGATCTGGTCTAGTGCTGTTTTTAAGCAATGAACTAATGCTGATTATATTTACTACTTGCTGCTGTCAAATCCATCTATTTTTTTTTTTATTTAATGTCTAGTCCCAATCTATATGCACCTTCCATCTTGGCTTCTGGTCTTAGTTTATTTTCCACTAAATTGGATCAGTCATAGTGACGACAGTAAGAGCGACTACATCCATTCAGCGCCAAGGACATCACAGCATGTGGTGTGTTTACACTATTGTTTAGTCCAACATGGAAGAAATGCTTGCATCATCATTTTTTGTCCAGTTGGCTGTTTCTCCTAATTGTTCCATGGCTTAATTTTTCAACAACTGAAATGAAACGGCTCTTTTACAAATTCAGTCATTAAAGATATACTGTTTTTCATTTACTTGACTCAGGGATCAGACTCAAGAGAAGGAGGAGGATGATGATGATGATGATGAGGGACCACTTACATGTGCATCAGGTCTGTCTCGTGTGGAGGCTCGTGTTTGACTTGTGGGTTGACGATGGCAGGGTGGGGGATTCCCGTGGCATGAGGTCCAGGAGGTCCTGGAACCATGTGATGTGGGAACCTGAAAACAGAACCAAACCACAAAGGAGAGTGAATGTGTGTGTGAGACAGAGAGAGCAAAAACATGGCACAGCAGAGATGAGTAGTGCAGTGAATCAACAAGCATAATTTGCTCAACATAAATCTCTTCACCATTATCCTTTGTTGCATGTTAGTGCTACCGTTATATCACATTTTACCATCAGATAGCTCTAGTGATAACAGGAGCAGGAAGATATTTTCCACTTTGTGAGATGACTAAGTCCCAGGATTAGAGTAGCCTTTAGTGCAGACTGGAAGGAAGCTAAATCTGAAGTTCTTCACTGTTGCAGGTGCTCCCTTATTAAACAGAACACTATGCATGTGAAGGTGTTTTACCACCATAAATCATATACCAACATGAAGACTTATTGACCCAGTAAGATCCAGGTAAGAAAAAGTTTTTCTATAATGTTCTTTTAAAAACGGCATCCTTATGCTTGTGTATATGGCACCTCACCATTGTACGAGTGTGAGTCAAATGAAAAGCTTGAAACTGCACCATAAATTAGAATTGAATCAACTTATTTTCTAGAGGAATCTGGACACTCATTAAGTGCACTGAACAAAATGAATATATATGTATACTGTATACATATACAGTACTGTGCAAAAGTCTTAGGCGCAAGCAAAGAACTGCTGTAGAGCAAAGATGCCTTCAAAAATAACGAAACTCAATGTTTCTACATTAAACAAATACTATAAAGAGCAGTAAACAGTAATAAATGAAACAAAGTCAATATTTGGTGTGACAATCCTTTGCTTAAAAAAAAAAAAACAGTAGTCTCAGGTACAATTTGTGCAGTTTTATAAGGAAATTAGCTGTTTTACTGAGTATCTTACAGAACCAGCCACAGTTCTTTGGAAGACTTTGTCACACTTCCTTCTTATTTTTGCAGCAAAACCAGCAGCCTTCATTATGTTTTTTTATCTGAAAAATGGTCTCTTATGTATTATGCTGCTTTCTTTACTGACATACAAACATTTTTCTGTAACATTTAATTTTGTGGTGGAAAACTAATGTTTGGAAATCTAAAATGTTTTTGTACTGAATCAATAATGTAGAAGTCATAAAATAAAAATCTATAACAAAGTTTGTACTAAAAAAAATAGGGTGCCTAAGACTTTTGCACAGTACTATATATTTTTTATACACACACACATACACACTTTTTTCTTGTTTGACTCACTCTCAGTATACAGCATGTGCAACCAATCAGCAAGTACCGTAAGTACCATTAATTCCTGCTGATGCCAATATTGAGCAAATAACATACAACAGGAACCTTCGGTAGGCAGTACTAAATCTTTATTCTTCAGCCCTTTTTGTCATTCTTTTGTGCTGTTTACCAAGAATGTCATTCTTGGATTGCTGTATCCTGCATTCTGTGGCAGTATTTTGGTTATTGATCACAAACACCAATAAAACTGTACGCACAAATGAAGTTAATCTAAAATGCTGTCCATTTGGTTTCCACATCCTCTCCAGTTACTTTCCCATTTGATCTGCAGTGGGGACAGGTGACCTCAGCGCCTGCCTGTGGTCTGATCCAGTTTCAGTGTGTTTACACGCAGAGTGCTCGGCCCTTGCTCAGGCAAGTTCTTTTCTCCTCCTGTCTCGTATGATTCTCACGCTCAGCTCACAGGAGCCAGGGCGAGCTGAGGAGCAGCTGCATACCGCCTGAACGAGCCAAGGAGGCGCACAGCCAGGATTGAGTCAGGAGAAAGCTCAAGATGGGAACAGCAGTAGACACACACACACACGCACCATCTTGATGCCATTTGCTGATTTAGGCTGCCTGATGAGCTGTGTGTGTGTGTGTGTGTGTGTGTGTGTGTGTGTGTGTGTGTGTACTCACCAGCCCAGTGGTGGGGTGATCTGTCCAACTCCTCCAGGGGAGAGTGAGTAAAAGTTAGGAATATCTGGACCAGGATGATGCCTAGGCATTCCTGTATACACAGAGAGAAGTGCATGGTATCATTTGATTTACCATTTTATTTTAGCAGATGCACACACACACACACACACACACACCACCCAGTCACTGATTACTTTCCTATAACAAACAGCACACCCTGTCATGTTTTTATAAATTCAGTAAACACTGGTAGACAGATGCACCACCAAAGACAAGCGCCATCCTTTATGTAAAGTGGTGCATGATGGGACAGGTTAGTACAAAAAGTGTCCATAGTCACTTGTTCAGAAGTTGTTAACAGTACTACACTTGTCTTTTTTTCAGTTTATTTCACTGTTATCTAAAAATTAATCCAGGACAGGACACAAGCATGCAATTTTAGACACAGTATAATATTGATGGAGGGATGTGAGGAGAATTCAAATGCAATACTTCTGACTGATCTGATTCACATCACACAGGACTACTCCCCACACATACCCCAAGGTCAAGAGTATGCACGTAGCCCAGAGTGAAGAAATCTGTCATTGAGTGTCCATGCAATCACACACAAACATGCCCCCCACACACAGAGGACTTCAAATCAACACCAAACTCAAATCCTGCACAGGTCTGGCTTCTTCCAACACCAGGAAAAGGAAAGAAAGAACTTAAGCTCTAATAGAGCTCTTCCACCTGGTTTGAGTGTAGTACAGCATGCTATTGTAACAAACCTATGATCATACAATTTTGTCATCATTTCCACTGCTAAATGGCCCAAACTGTAACTATGTATCCGTGCAGAATTTGGTTCCACTTCTTGCCAGGATACAAAGTGTACCAAACTGGGACATAAGGGTGGAGGTAGTAGTGCAGGGCACTGCTTAATCAATTACAGTCGGTGAATTATCACAAGTAAATAACAAAAAAAAAAAACAAGTTGTGTCGCAAACTAAATGATATTATACTAAATAGTATGTGAAATTTGTTGCATTACTTCATGCTTGCTATTTAGAATGACAGGGTGCAGTTTGGGATCTTTGGAGTGCTGGCTTACTTTAAGGAAGCTTTATTAATATACTATAGCAGACTGGGCAGAGTTATCGAGCTGAGTGTTGAATGACTGTTGCTGGATTCGTATTCTCAATTATGATCAGTCAAACAGACTTGTACGGCAAATGCTCCACATAATCCATGTCTGATAATATATAACAGGTTTAATACATTCAACAAAGCAAAACTGTTTATATGGTGACATTTTCTATAAGGAGACATTTATTTAACATTTATGGAAAAAGTCTCCAGTGTCAGCACTTTGTAACAGGCAGTATGTTTTCCATCATGGTAAAGTCTTCAGGACAGAGGTCATCACGAATCATTGACTCATTAAACAAAACAAAACAAAACAAAACAAAACACAACAGCTGTGTCCAAGACTACTGTATAATTTAGTGCAATACTAATGCACTAAATGATATGATGAAATAGCACGCTACAATTTGCTTTTTCATGCAGCATCTTACTATTTGGTATAGCAGGGTGCAGTCTGGGATTTGGCCCAGCCTAGCTAGCTTTAAACACTTTTCTATTGGACCATGTGGCAATCTTTAATAGTGTCCGATAACATCCTAGTCAAGTAAAATGGAAAACTCGTAAAGTTCTGTTTGTTTGGCTTCTTTAAGGATTTTCACTAATGCTGAGTAAAAGATAAATCCATTCCTTTCCATTGTTGATGCTTAATGCTAACACCAGCGTTGTGTTCTCTGTAACCTCCAGAGAACTCCTTCTACGTTCACGGTTACCATTACGTGATGGGAAACAAACAGTAGTACTTGACCAGGGTACAGACAGTTCTGGATTCTCAGTAATAATTTTACTTTTCCATTGTATCCATTGGAAAAGCACAATGAATGGCTCACTGATGCTGAGAATCAGGCAAAAAGAGCGTGTGCGCGCATGTTTTCAGATGGTGTGGGACTCCACTGAGGATATTTATAGCTCACTAGACCACTACGGCATCACCACATCCTCCCTATCTCTCAACCTCCTTCCTTCTATCTTTTCCTCCCTCATATTGAGTTGCTGCAGAGACAAGCGTCTGCCGGAAAGAGCACATATGGAGTTGAGCTTGTGTGCAGTTGTCTGCCAGACCCCCTGCCACCCCCACAGACCTGGTTCTTCCAGCTGCTCTAAACTGCTGAGGAGGACAAGGTGGAACTCAACTGCTCAACTTCCAGCTGCTCAACTGCTGTTCTAGGTTGAGTCTTAATCAAACTTATTATTTTAAGGTGCGAATGAGGTGTGTGTGTACCTTTGGAGTCCTGTGGGTGGTGCGCGGAGTGAGGGCCGGGGGCAAAGTGCTCATCGCTATAGGTGATCAGAGGTGTGAGGGGGTGAACTGCGTGGGACGGCTGCACCACAGGAACCTTATTTGACTGCAGGACAGACACACAGGGAAGGGACACATTAGAATTCAACACTTTACAAAACATCATAACATTAAAGCAATGATCACACTGGATTGTCACATCACACTTTTCTTTTTTTTTTTTTGTAAGGAATAAATGTCACCATGCCATAGCATTTCCAGGAAAAGCGGCCCATTTCAGAGGGTTAAAGATCACCTTTAACTTCACTCATTGAAATGAAACAAATCAAATACTTTTTCCCCATTTAAAGAAAATTACATTCAATTGTGGTGATCATTGCTTAGCTCTTATCTGCAGTATGCCCTGGTTAAAAGAATAAAAATTGGTGATCTCACATGCCAACATTCTCTCAATCACACCAAATATTCCACTGCAATACTTGGGAGGGAGGAAAAGAGGAGGGAGGAGGGAGAGTTGGAGGAAGGGAGCGCCACAGGGCAGAGGCAGAGCAGAGGTCTCGGGGCTGGAGATCAAAGGGAATCATTAGCCGGTGAATAAGGGAGTTCATTACAGAGCTCCGGCCGTCTGCGGTGGAACTAAGCAGGGTTAATCACGTCAGCAGCGGCCTCAACACACACACACACACACACACACACACACACACACACACACACACACAGTGGGCTGACTCACAAAACCAAAGTCTTGACACTAAACAGCACACTCTCATACACACCCACACATACACACAGCAACCCCAACATCATCAGGATGTATATGTTACCATAATGATTATCCATTTCATGTAACCCAAATGAACCACTTATGACCAAATTTCATCGTCAACTTTGGAGGAATGACAGGAAAAAAATAAAAATAAGTCCCTAGCATTCACACGGTTGACGAAGACCAATACGGTGTTCATTTCCCAAGTCCTGAGGCTGATGTTCCCATCCAGTAAATTAGGCTCCTGACCGGCCCATGCAGGCCGGGCGAGCCCGAAACGGCCATGTGGTCCTGAAGGTAGGGCTGGGTTCAAATGAGTAGTTTGTCCTAATTTGTGAGCAAAGCCTGACATTCCCGACCCGCTAATTGGCAAGAGAGGCCAAGAGGGAGGTGGAAGGTACCATTATTGCTTCATGAGATGGTCTGGCTTCAAGCCGCAGGGTGTGGGAGTTTGTGTGTGGGAGTCTCTCGTGGCTGGCACCACATTGCCCCAAGGAGCACCATGTCCTTGTCCCAGCAGGGCAAAATAATAGAGAAGAAATGAAAAACGAAGGCTAATAGGACGTCGATTAGCAGCAGGAGCTTAATATTTGAGCTCAGTAGGATTCCATCATTGTTAGCCAGTTAACATTTCTACTTTGTTCAATTATAATCCAAAACACTGATGGTATAAATAAAACTTTAATTTTACAGAAAGTGTGCTTGACACATGGTAAACCATAAGAACTAGAGTCTGTGGTTGTGTATGTGTCATGGTAAACCAGTTTATGACTAAGGTTAAAGGTCAGGACTAATCCAGGTGGAGGAGTAACTTTAACCGACATTATCCTAGCACAGGAAGCCTAACCACGACCCAGCCTCTACAAAGAACATGCGACCCGA
The DNA here is from genome assembly GCF_027358585.1 of Pangasianodon hypophthalmus. Lineage (NCBI taxonomy): Eukaryota > Metazoa > Chordata > Actinopteri > Siluriformes > Pangasiidae > Pangasianodon > Pangasianodon hypophthalmus. Next base: position 7,496,441 of record NC_069712.1, read on the forward strand.
GGCTAGTAGTCTGAGGCAGGTCCGAACTTGAGGCCTAAACGATAGCATGCATGCTTCTTCCTTTATTTTACGCCTTTCAGCTCCTATTGGCTTTTCCTGTGGGAAGGAGATAAGAAGCAGGCGGATTTTTCTTTAAGCCCCCCATCCCTGTCTCACAGTGGGGTGAAAAAGAAAAGAAAGACGAGTAGTAGAGAAGAGAATGGGGAAGTGCTGAGAGGGGGGCTGTCATCAAAATGCTCATGAAAATGAGCCGTTCTCTCAGTGAGACACACACACGGTGCTTTTTATCCAGCTAGTATAAGGCTGTTGACTTGCAGCAAATCAGAAGAGTGGAGAGCTCTTGCGTTTCGTTCGACGGCATATTGGATCTTTGTACGTGCCCAGTCACAGCTGTCAAAGTGTATTTTACTCAACTTCTTAATAAACTCCCGGCACTGTGCATCACTTCAACCGCTAGGCTAATGTGACACACGCACAGCCTGCGGAACTAGAAAGTCACAATATTTACGTTCTCTAAAATAAGAGCCCTTGGGCAGTAGGTTCAATCAAATAAATCTTGCAAAATATAGTCCTTCTACATAGCACACAGTCTAATTTGCAAAGCCGCAGTCTTTAATAAAGCGAAGGGTTTGACACATTCATCGAGGACTGTGCAAACACTTTTACCGATGCAGCCCAGGATGTGGCGACCACAGGAACTGAAGTTGCCGGCGTCATGGCAACTCGGGCCCCAGATCTGGTGGATGCTAGATTTACACAGACTGGGTGGGAAGGTATAGGGTATTGGGCAGCCATGCTGGGAGTCCCTGTCACCATTGCATTCTTTATTGTGAGGAAAAATAATAGGCTTAAGCCTTTCTTTTCATATTTGGGGAGAGGCAGCATGGACTGGAAAGAAGCGATTCCATTTGGAGTTTTATAACCAAGCTTGGCTTCACAAGAACCTCAGATGTGGTTTTAAGAGAAATTTCATTGTGCGGAACTTGAGCTGGCCGAAGTCCTACAGAAACTCGGAGGTAGAGAGCCGGGAAGAGAGAGAGAGAGAGAGAGAGAAAGAGAGACTGCGAGACAGAGCGGTGTAAAAATCCTGCTACAGTGCTACAAGGTGTCTGTAGCATAGGCCAGTCAACATTCTCCTAACCAGTGATGTTTAAACTGTTCTCGTGGTAATTCTCCAAACATTTCTCCCCTCACACTACATTTTGTACTCAACTCAATTATCCCACTTCGGCGACATGCAGGAAAAAAGAGGAAGCAGGACTTTTATGATAATCGCTTCCCACTTCTGTAATTTATATGCAATGAGGACTTGTGATGCTCACGGCTACAGTAGAGCATGAGCGAAACGGTTCACTCAGTCAGGGAAATGAAATGTTGAAGACAGATTCTCAGCCTAATAAAACTGTGTGAAAGTCAGCAAAGCTTAGCTTCATACCTGCACTCAGTTCTCCCAAATTCCACCTACCTGGAGCTTAAGCAGCACAACACTGGACTATTTCGCTGTTTTCAGTGGGACTGTGCAAAAATCATGACCCTGGTGTCATGTGATTTCAGTGGTATTAGACACCTAGAACACTAAATAACTAATTTGTGGATTTGTAGATGTGCCTCACGCAACGTTAAGAAAATAATGATGCAAAAGTTGTGGCATTAACATTAAATAATTAGCAGTTTGTCCATTTTACATTTTAGAGAACAAAGAAACCACAACCAGCTCTTTTGTTTTCTATTCATTAATTTCTGAGGATTACGAATTGAACTCTGTGAGAAGCAAAACTGTTATTTGAAGTGAATTTTTATTCACATCCTGCACCCGTTCCCTTCTGAGGATGAATTTTAGTTCAGTCTGATCAGTGCTTTAGACAGACAAGACAGAAATGCAGACAGATAATAAAAAGAAACAGCAATAAATAAATAAATAAACAATTGAGAATAAATGTCTAAATTATAACAATACAACTACAAAAGTTTCATATATGACAGACAAGCAATAACAAAAAGAACAACAGACTTTACATATAGATTTTCTTTTTGATAATTGAATGTTGGGATGATTTGATGATCTAGCTATAGATCTCTGTCTATTTAGCTGCTTAAACAAAGGACGTTGAAAGGCCACAGGCAGAACACACCCAGCACTGCCTACACAGCGGGACCAGGCCAGGTGTTCCCGCTCAGATCAGCAGGAATGCATGACCTTTACACAACAAAAGGTGAACACACACCATTCTACTGGCCTGGTATCTTCAAAGCATCCCAACAAGCCACAGAGCACCAATGCACTTGTTTGGGATATAACCATAAAATTAGATGCTTAAATAAATAACCAATTAGCATTTGAGAAAACAAGCAAAGCCTGCCGTCTTCACTAGAGTGTTGAAAATGGAATGTGTTATTGGCAGGACAGCCTTTTGGCCAAAGGCCTTAATGTAACCAAACCCAATTAATGGAGAAGAAAGGAAGACTTGCGGCACATGCCACGCGCCTTGGGTAATGAGACAGAGAAAAAGTGAGTGAGTTAAGACGGAGGGAGACAGACAGAGAGTGAGTAAGAAAGACTGAGGGGAGAAAAAAAAAAAAAAGAGGTACAGTAAGAGGAAAAATAAACATTAGAAAGCCTGCCCAGGAGGGTGAAAAAATATTCACATCAATGAAGGGCTTCCTAGTCTTTCTTCGCTCTGAGCAGTTGATCTTTTCTTCCATCCACTCAACAGACAAGTTAAACAGACTGTCCTCAGATGACCAGAAAGCTTAACATGCCATCCATATGATGAATCTTTAAAAAACCCACATTTATGTTTCATTTCTCATGACTGATGAAAGCTGCTCATAATAAAACCTAAAAAAAAAAATCTAGCCATATATTGTCACAAAACTGACACATGTTAAACATTAAAGCCTTGTATAGTGATTACAGCATCTATCATACTGACTTGTGTTTTTTTCCCCTCAGTTACTGAGTCATACAGAGTCACTCAGCTGCTGGAAGTGACTTCAGACTCCAGTTGGAAGCCAAACATCACCAACTGTGTTCACAATGTCATATACTGTACGCAGCACCAGTAAAAACTGTACACTCTTAGAAAATTTAGAACCCTTAAGGTTTTAGAAGAGTTTTTGGTTGTCCCTCTGGGAATCTCTTAAAGGTTTTATGTAAAAACCTACAACTGTACATTTTAGGAGGCAAACACCTTAATTATCCAATGAACTCTTTAAAAGCCCTTGAAGAACCTGTCTTGTAAGAAGTGCCAAGCCAGTTAAGCTGAATTTTAAATGTCTTGACAAGTTCTAGGTTTTAACTAGAAAAATATTTACAAATGAATTGAAAAGTTAATATATACACTTTCAGAAAAGGGGTTCTTTAGGGCTTCATTGGATAATTAAGGGTTCAAGTACAGGTGTGCATCGGGAGTTGCAAGAGCGGGTGGTTTTTACTTTCATGCGGGCGCTCAGATATGAAGCTCTAAGGACAAAGAATCGTTCATTAACATGAGCGCATATAGGGGGATCTTGTGGTGCTGTGCTTTCATTCATTCATCTTCGTTAAGGCCTTTGTGGTTAAAAACATTAAATTGTTTTGATTTTGAGAACAGAAATAGAAAGTTCATTACAAACTACTGCAAGTGCAAACAAAATATTAACTGTGTGAATTAAGGGGACTGGGCAAAGTTTCTGCTGATGTGGGTAGGAGTCAGACTTTTAAAAAAATTTCAGTAAACACTTTGGTGCCAAGTTTTAAGCATTCCCTCAGAAGGACTACAGAAAAGTGTACTCTTCTTACTGTTCCAATGTAGTCCTACGTGATTTAGGAGGCCTAAACCACACAATCACGTGACTACTTGTCAGTATTTTTGGTCAGTTACTGTTTTAACTTGGTGGTTAATGTCAGATATAATGTAATGATATTACAAAGAAAGGCTTTAAGGCAGTCAAGAGCTGGCTTTAGCCTCCGTTTTGTGACAGGCGAGCAATGTAAATAGAGTACAGGCACAGTTATCATAGAGAGATAATTTCATGTATTAAGTTAGACAGCTGAAAATCAAAGAAGCTGTTGAGGGAAAAAAAATATGAAACCATAATAATTTGGCATATAAAGTCACAATAACAGACCAACAAGCTATGTATCCACTGCAATTAGCTGATGTTTAGCATTAGCTTTTTCATATATTAGGCAGTAAATTAACTAAAGGTATATCTCAGTTGGTGTGGAAACATATGGGAATTCCCCAGGAGGAACTGCCACCAGGTGGAACACAAAGAAAATGAAGAAATAAATGAATGAATGATTGAACAGCAAAAATACCCCAATATACCAATGATCTTTGCTGAAGTACATAAAAACAGCCCTGGCTGCATATTAGGAAATTTGGTCAGAGTATTACATCATCCAGGCATCTTTAGCAAACTGGAAATATGTTTATACACTGCACAATAAATACTGCTTTTGGAAGAGTTTAGTTAATGTCATTTCAAAACACAGCCCATCTGTGCTTCATCATTAACACAACACAGGACCAGGTCACATGACCAGCACAGGCACTACTGCACTGACAGACATTAACAATAAATCAGAAATGAACTCAGACACGTTTTAGTAGCTTGCTGCCAAAATCAAAGCAAAACACAGCTACTGTTTCTCCTCTTGCCAAAAAGTCACTGCTAAATGAACTGAAATTACTTCAACATTATCTGATGGTATCATTGTGTATGTTTCAGCGTGAACCAAAATACTTTGCAAGGATGAACTTTAAGGCTTTAAAATTAGTTTTTGTGTGTGTTATATTTCAACTTCAGACGTTCTTTACTCCATCTCAGGGTGTTTTTCCTCATCTCTGGCTTAGTCATTAGGGATCTAGATCAAAACCAGGATTTTTGGAAAGCTATTTAACTGACCATGAATATGGCTGGATGTTCATTTATGAAGATGTACAATATAGCTCAAACTATCACATTTGGATAATATTACAAACACACACAAATCTGTAACTTCATGTTTAAAGCTCACCAATGTATTGCCATTTTTACCATGGTAATGTGACAATTTATGAAAAATATCCACTAAAAGCTCATCAGGAATTGATTGGTCAGCAAGCTTTGCATCTTGAAGACTTCGGTGATATCGATATTAAAAAGCCAATACTGCAACAATGACTGAGCAAATATATTGTGCAGAGAGCTTGATACCTGACCAAAGGCATCAGTTCAAATGTTTTTTATGTAACTGGCATGCATCAAACTGCTCTCTGAAGCTAATTACGCTACATTGCAAAGTGATGCTGGTTTTTAATCTATTTAAGACTCCGCTTAGTCATTTGTGTCACGTGGGGCTCTTTGGTTGTTGTGGTTTTTCAGTGGCTGAATAGAGGCCTTGTGGACTCTGTGTGGATGTTTATTGGTGTATGAAGGTTGGGCAAGCGTCTGATTGGGTTGTGTGGGGTTTTGAGAGGGTTTGGCCGAGTTCTTGGCCCCCCTGCAGCCTGAAGCTCATTAGCACAGCAGGGCCTGGTCACATCAAAGCACTGCCGAAAGGTCAAACATTCCACTGGAGCAACCCAGTCAGCAGGCCCGGCTGCTCCTACTGACCAAACACACACACACGTGCGAACACACACAATTAATTAATAAAAACCCAGCATGGTTGAACCAACCCCTTTCAAAAAGCCACACAAGCAGATCAGAGAAACAAGAGCGATCGTCTTTACTGATCTCTACAGCCTCCGTGACCTCGATGAGGCACAAATGAATGAACGAGTGGTTACTCCCTCTTCATGGCCGGTGCCAGCTTTCTATCCGAGCTATTTATAGCCATCGTTCTCGGCAGCTGTAACGTTGCATTTCATCCATTTAGCCGGGGTTTAGAGCTAAACATGCTATCAAATGAGCTATGAGTGTATGTAAATGAATAAAAGATAACTCTGGGACAGTAACTGTTTCCTAGTAGATTTGTTTCTCTAGTTAGCTGCTTCCTACCATCCAGTAATAATAAAATGTAAGAAGAATGAATAAGAGGAAGGCAAAAGGGCAGTGAGAGAGTCAGAGAGTGGATGGAGTGGAGTGTGCGTGTGTGTGAGAGAGAGACTGTGAGTGAGAGAGAGAAAGAGAGAGAGATAGAGAGGCGCTAAACACCTTTTGGCAGACACTGAGGTGATGGTGCTGAGGAAGAGGGAGGGACGTGCCTGCTGTGTGTTGATAGTGCTGCACTCTCGTTCACACAGGTACTCAGCAGTCTGCATGTGAATGCCTGTCACTCTGGATTTGAGGAAACCGGCAGTGAGGGGAGAATGGAGCCCGCAGACGGCTTTATACCACTACCAGTATGGCGGCCTTTCTCTTCCTCTCATGCTCAATCCTCTCATTCTCTGTCCCTCTGAGCAGCAGGGCTGGTTTCAGGTTAATGTTTGACATGTGGTGGTGACACTGTGGTATGTGCATCTATGTGCACATTAAAGACTGGGGAGATGCAAATATCTCTGTTGTAGGATAGTGACCTAGTTTTTACAACCATGGCACCACTGGCTTACTGATCACGTTTTCAGTCTCAAATCCTGGGACATTCTTGTCATACCTTAACATGTAACTTTCAAGCTATAGTCAAGCCTGTAACATACAAACTTGCACTATCCAAACAGTATTTTATACAGATTTGCTGAGGTGATTTTTTTAAATAAGATGTAACCACAAATGATTCTATCGAGGTCACAATTTAATATTTTGAAGCCACAAATTTCTCTATGTAAAATAAAACCTCATGGCTACGAAGGACTATGTAACTTGAGCCCACGACTGAATATGCTGTGGAATGTAAGACTTAACATGACTCATGGACTTCAATTAATCATCTTATGAGAATGAATTTTATTTGTATAGTGCTCTTAACAATTAATACTGTCCCAAAGCAGCTTTACAGAAATGTAGTTTTAGATCCTTAATGAACAAACCAGAGATGACAGTGGAAAGGAAAAACTCCCTGAGAATACACGAATAGGAAACCTTGAGAAGATCCACACACAAAATGAAACCCATCCACTTCATACCAGATAGTGAGATTATACATCACAAATCATCACTCTTCTACAACTGTATACTATAAAGTAAAACAGTACAGTGTGTTGAATGGATGTTCAATATGAGCAGATTGTGAATAAGAGTCCTGGGATGAGCACAGCATGGTCTTTATGATTACAGCAGCACTTCTTCTGTACAAATCAAAGTATCCAGGTAAGACTAATCACATGAGAGAGAAGTCTATCCACTTTGAAAATCTGTTTATGGTGACATGGGCTAAGGGTATAGCCATGTCGCAACACCAGTGACTTCAGTAAGGGTTTATGCGAAATTCCAATATGGTAAAGTGTAATGTGATCAATCAATCTCCACAGTTATGGTTTCCACAATAGTCTAATTCATTAATTTCTTGGTCGCACTCAGTTTAAAATGCAACAGTTGCCACAGGTTAAGTGCTTCCTGGCCACAAAATTAGTCTATGAGAAATGTAACTCTTTGCCTTAATATATTAATTCATGGCTACACCTTATTAAAAAATAACCACCATGTCAACAGGTTTGTAATTTTACAAGAAATTATCATAAAATTCCTATTAGACAGGATGTGACATAAATGATTCAAACACTCCAGCTTGTTTAGCACCTGCATCTTCTCTATTTACGATTTTCTATATATGTTCTCAGAGTCAACTAATGATTGGCTCATTCTTGACACATCCTGTAAGCATTTATTTCAATGGCACAGATTATCAACAGCTCTTTCATATATAAATTGCTCCAATTTTCCAGACATTTTTATTCTTCTTCTTCGCTTTTGGCTTTACACGTTTCGTCCTGCTGTCCTAAATCAGTTGCCTCAAAAAGGTGACAACATGTCACAGGATAAAGTCATCAAGATGTCAGCATCTCCAGTAATGTATCGCTTCTGCTCACACAAGCTTCCTGATAATTTCCCAAGCACTAAAGTGTCCATCTTGACAGCTTTTAGACTCGTGTTCACACTTAACCCCTTCCTGATTAATTGCCATTAAATTCCAACATAAAAGTGCATATGTGAATGGGGCCAGTGTGAGACAGGATAATGAACAATGTAAAGCACCAAGGGCAAAAAAAAAAAAAAAAAATCCTGCATTCACATGCCCGCAATGCTACTCAGTTCATCAAAAGACATTATGAAGCTTTGCAACAAGGCCTCTTGTTTTATTAAAAAAGGAAAGGCATTGAAAAACTCCATCCATTTGAACTTGTGGCCCTGAGCCACCTGAGTAAAGACCTCCCCTTTTCAGTCTCCACCCATGATCAGCCCCCACACAGACCTGCAACCACAAAGCCTTTATGTCCAGGTGTGTAATGTGTGCTTGGTACAAAAAAAATCTCAGAATTACTTAATGACGACGCATTCTTCATCGAATGTCTATTCTGTCATTGTTGTGCACAACAAGGACAAAAAAGCAAAAAGGACATTGTCCCAAAAACTCTCACTCCCGCTGCTCCCTCCTCTGGGGACGGCTTTAGTGGGTAGGACAATGTTGCACTACTAACAGGCCGCATTGTGGAGGATTAGCTAGTTAGCCCCAGCACAACTGCTTTTCAGGCTGGGATTATCCAGTGAAAACACACACACACACACACACACACACACACACACACACACACACACACACACACACACACTTACTTTAAACAAATGCCTTTTCCCCACCCTTGTATGACGACAGAGCACTTCAACAAGCTCTTGAGAGTCGACGAGCACCTCCCCCAGTTGATACTTTTGAAGAACCGCCTCAGTGACTTGTCAGGGGCCAAAGCAAACGAAACACGGCCCTGTGTGGAACAAGGCCAATCACAACGACTGAAGGATGTGCACAAGGCCTTTGTTTTCTTTTGCCAATATGCGATTTTAAAGGGAGATAAAGAAAGAGGGCTGGTTGGTGATGGAAAAAACTTGCAGGCCAAGCAATAAGAGTCATACAATTTCTCAGTGAAAAAAGAAAAAACGTGTTTGTACCCACTGTAGAGAACTAAAAGTAAAGCAGGTGGTAAAGAAATAAAAGAAGAAAAATGTTTTCTGTCCAACAGATGAGCAGATTGTAAGTAATAGGTGTTTCATTTTTCTAAGTTTTCAAATGTCACAAAACTTTTTCTAGCAAAACGTTTAACAAAACTGTTATAAAGCAACATTAAAAACTCTTCTAGTATCATGATACTGTGCCTTTGTTTGGCATATAACCACTCCTAGTCTAATATCATGTAACCGTCAATGCAGGGTTGCCTTTTCAAAGAGACTGAGGTCAATAAGCAGTGAGTGTTTTTTATTGGACTTTAACACAACTAGAATAATAATACATAATTTTGTATTGCTTGTATTGCACTTTTGTCTCAATCTCTCAGGCCAGGTCAGATTGATGCAGTATGTGTGTGTGTGTGTGTGTGTGTGTGTTGGCAGGTACCTTAAAATGCCACTCGCCTCTCTAACATGAACATGAAAAGCTTCACACAGATGAGACTTATAAGCCACAAATATCTGCAGTATAAACCTGCTTTACTAATTATATACAAATCTCAACTTCTGTTCAAGTGTTTGCATTTCAGAAAGTCTGTCTTTCCCCATTATCCTCCAAACTGCTCTTAAATAAAATCAACAAAGAATTTCTTCACTGCATCTACATTTTGACTGAAAAGCAGAAATTCCGCTAACAGCCTCTGTAATGAGGGATCAAGGAGCCGAGCGGCACAAAAGTACCCCGATCACACACGCGCGCGCACACATTCTCTTGCCGAAAACTTTTAAACATTTCATCATCCTGCATCCAAGGACAGACGAAGATAAACAAAGAAACACTAACTCCCAGACTCTGACACCAGCAGAGAGAGGAGATGCGAAACAACCGTATAGTAACAAGAAGCAGAAGAACAAAAATAAAGTAACTGAAGAAGAGACAAAGTGACACAACAGAAAGGAAAAAAGTACAAAGTGAAAAAGAAAAATAATAGCAAATGACAGAGACAGAGATGCCAAAGACAGAGAAGCACAAGAGGGAGAGCCAAAGTGCATGAGAGAGAGAAATTCTCTCTCTCTGTCTCCATTAGCTAAAAGCTAGGACGATACCGTGTAGATGTGAGCGATATGACAAAAAATATTATATCACGATACCTAAAGACATTTCTGTGATACACAATGTATAGGTTTGATAAACTAAGAGCAAACAGTGGTGTTGCATTTAATTACAAATCTGCAAAACACTGAGCTCATTTAATGTCTACAAAAAAGGTCATAAAATTTTAACGGTTTAAATTTTAACATCAGAGTTTGATTAAAAAATGTTACACCCATGTTATCCAAGAAAACTGTATTGTGATCATTTAGAACAATACTGAAATGCATATTAATTCATCATATTGCCCGTTCTAATAGTCCATCTCAAGCTCATCTGTCTCATATTGTAAAAACACTAAGCACCTCAGAAGGGCACCTGAGCGCTCAGTGAACCTGTGACCAAACACTCGAGAGCTTATTGGCCAGACCTGATTTATGCAAGTCCAAATCAATTAGCGAATAAGGCAAGCTCAATAAAGCTAGAACACGGATTCAGAGATGAAAGATAACATCAAAACACGTCTACATCCATTTGCTTGATGAACCTTAACAACTCGCCTACATGAAGAGGCACTGACTGGTTATCAACAAAAAGTGTATATAGCAACAGTTTGAGGTAGTTGGAAAGGAGACAGGGAGATGATATTGATCTATCTTTATGGGTCATGTTTGGGCTTTAAACTTCGAGCCATTAAAAAAAACTCTACCCAATTTGCTGTATGTGAGGTTTGTTATACGACGATACAATATCGATGTTGTGATAAATTAAGTCACAATTCACTTTTCTCCGATATTTTGGATAGTGTAATATCTTTTTGTATCTTTTGTCCTTTACAAACTGCCATAGCAACTGATTTGATTTTTAGTACTTAGTCTTTAAAATAGTGAAATGTCCAATTTTTTCCCCTCAGTGTTAAATATATTTTTAATTTGTACTTAAAAAGTATATTTGTACAAACGTATATACAAAAGAAGAAAAAAATTATTTTTGTAGACATATAAATCATGGAATCATTTTTTTTTTTTTTTAAATCAACACTACTGGCAGTTTGTGAGCAAAGCTATATATCATGATACACATCATGTATCATAGAAATGCTTTTGTGAATCGTGATGTATTTTTGCCATATCGCCTGCCCCACACCACATTCTGTGTAACAAGACTTTTACTGCAAATGTGGATGCATACATCCTGATAAAAACAGTTTAAACACTTGAGTTTATCGAATCACCTGAATTTTTTCATTACTTACAACATAACGTGTTGCATTCTTGAAGTCTCCTGACTGCCGTGTATTTATATGATGTTTCCAGAGCTTTCCCCTATGTGGTCATGTCATTGTGCTAAGATTTCAAATCACCTGCCTCAAAATGTGTCAGCATCAATAATTCTTTCTCCTGTTAATTTATTGGCTTTTGTTCACACTCATCCTCCAGATGATTTCCTGGGAATTGTGCTCGGTCTCGTTCTGGCTGAATGCTAGCTCAAACCTAACAGGATTTTCACTTTTGTTCACGTTCACCCTTAATCAGGTGTGTGAAAGTGTGTTTCATTCATGTGTCTTTATCGAAACCTCAAGCCATTCAGATATGCTTTGGATTTGCATATTCGGGTCACTTAGGGGTCAGTGGAGTGGGATGCCAGCGCAAGAGGTGGACAGCCGGGGCTTGGATGAGCCTCAGGAGGCCCACAGCGATTGCACCTCCAAAACATCAGCAAAGATAAATATGGGGACATCTGCATGTGTAATCGGTCCATCGTGCCCCCGTTTTCTGCTCTGCTGGACAACAACGGGACACACTGCCTCTGTCCTGAACCTCTAGCACCATTCGTGAGTGAGTGTCAGCCTCAGTGATGCGAGAGACACGAGCGCTCAGGTAACCAAGACACTAATCAGAAGCCATGCGTAATTGCACTGATGGATTTCAGCCTGGAACGGAAAAAAAGACAGTCTTTCTCTCATTTTCTCTTCCCTCATTTTCATCCTCCTTCCAACACACACAACTCTCCTCCCCCTCCCCCCTTTCTAATTCCCCCCTCCACCCCCTTCTCTCTCTCTCTCTCTCTTTCGCTCACGAACAGCAGCCAAGACTCTCCATCTAGTCGGAGGCAGGAGGCTTTGAAGAGATCAAAGGCAAGGCCGCGAGCAGTGCGGCACTCTGGGAATACAGTGAGCCTCTCTGCTCCTCAGCCCCATTTTCCAGAGTCATGTCGGATTGCAGCTGGATTGCATTCCGCCGGTTTTCTTAATGCTCTTGGTTTTGACTTTGACATCAGTGACCCCCCCCCCACTTCTTCAAAACAAGAGTGAGACAGTAAGGGGGGGTGATATAAAAGACAAAAAATGAAAGAAAGGCAAAAGCAAAAAAGAAAACCCGCGTGGAATAAAGAGAATGCGAGAAGCATGCGCTAGTGTGAGAGAGGGAAGGAGAGAGATCGACAGAGTGATTTTTATTTTCACAACTCCATAATTGGGCAGTTCAAAGGGAACGGGGGGAGAAAGGGGAGCATTTGTTTTCAATTCTGTGGCCAATATGAAAGGAGCGACAAACTTTTATGAGTTTCCCAAAAATTAAAGACAGGCTCTTTTCACATTCAAAGAACAGGCCTTTTTTTCTCTCTTTTTTCATGATGGAGACCACACAAAAATGAACTGATAGCAAACCGCAAGAGAGAGGAAAAGAGGGAGAAGGAAAAAAAAGACTTGAATGTGCTAGTAGAGTCAGAAAAAATTGAGAGAGCGAGAAAGGGGAAAAAAGGCAGCTGTATCCATACATCCATTAAAGCAGCAGGCTAATAAAGCCTGGTGGCAGCAGTCCCTTTGTACTGCAATTCAGCCGAGGCCAGAATCGAACTCTTCCAGCACTGAGCATGAATACTTCAGTGCTGTCGGCTCCTCAGAGCACGCGAGCCTCTTTAACTCTCACACACCCACAGAGACGGGCAAAAAACTAATGAGCTTCTGAAAAAGAGAGAAGTTAAAAAAGAAAGAACTGCAACTTTGTGCTGCAGTCGTCATTGATCATCTGTGCCACTGAGGGGACGTGGGGCTGCTTATTCCAGCGTCTGAAGTTCAGAGAAGAACTGGGGTTTAAAACACACACACACACACACACACACCTCCCACTGAGTCCCATATCTGTCAACGTACAAGTCCGCAGCTCAAGCATCTCCTTTATCACTGCTGCATCTGACATCACGCATGTCAAGCATTCTCGTTTCTGTCATTCTACAATATACAAAGTCACCAAAAACAAGCTGAATCTGTCCCAATTTACCGATCACCACCCGGAACACAGGATTAATGTCAAAGCGGAAGTCGCTTTGCACTAGACAAATGTTCAACATGAACAGAACAGAATTTTCGGTCATCTGAGGAAACAGCAATCAGAACAAAACAGACATAAGAAAACATGCAACACAAACACTTGAGCCTGCCTGACAAATGAGTGGAAACAGCGCGGGGCTTAGCAGACGCCTCGCCAGGCGTTTACCGGAGGTCACACGTAGTCGCCAAGTCACAACAAGAAGCCGTGTGAATACAAGCAGCATGCAGAACAAAACACAGAGCAACTTTATGACTTTCAGACTCAAACTCAAGTCCTGAGGAGTGAAAAATCTGGAGACCTCTGAGGTGAAGAGAGAGAGTGGGTAGACAGTAGTCTGATAGCATACTAGTTACTGCAAATCCACGCTGACTCCAAAGGTTCTCTTTTCTTTTTTTTTGCTAACAAGCACACTGAATTTGAAACAAAACTGCTATACTAAATGATACACAATATGCATAACGATATTTAGGCTTGCTAACAAAGTGCCAGACAGGAAGTATTACCAAATAAAAAACTTACAGAAAATATAAATTCAATAAAATTTTTCAAATGTACAGTCTGCAAAAATCACTTGTTTATCAAGAGTACTTGTTACAATAAATATTAATAAAGTTGTACAGATGCAGGAGTTTAAAAGTGCTGATACCCATGATACTCCAGAAATGTGTATTATAATGTAATTTATCACGATATCAGATTTCTATCATATTGGTCAGCCCTGTTGAACACTGTGGCGTTACAATATTCAACAAGTCTGACCAATATGATATATCCAAATTTTCCTAATCAGTAATGTAGTGATGTGAAAATAACCCAGATGCTAGATTTTTTTGTTTGTTTCCCTCTGTTAAATACGCCAGGCAATTAGATCTGAAAATATATTAAATCAGATACCGGTCCACCATTGCAGTCCAGGATCACATCACTACACTGCTGATTAGGAAAATTTGGATGCAGTTAAAATGCAGCAGAGCTTTGCTGCTAGTTCCAGAGAATGTTTTCCTTTTAACACCACCAGACTAACCACGTACAAATTACAACTCTCTGACACTCAGGTGAACGGCTTTAACACAACCATTTCAAACCGCTTCAATAAATTAAAAAAAAATATATATACTTTATTTTCTCACCCCCCATTCTCTCTTTCTCAAAAATAAAAAAGCCCTCAGCCACATGGATTCAATAGAGCAGTGTTTAGTGCTGGATGGAGACGGAGTATCGATGGCTTTGTTTATAAAGCCTGAATGTGCATCAGCACTTCAAAGGCCTGCGGGCTGCCACACACACACACACTGTGAGGTCTGTGTGTTCAGACCTGCTCTGCAGATGACATGGCCGTCTCTGTGACCCTCCTCACTGACTCACTGCATGTGTGGAGTCTTTATTGCTACTGTAAAGTAAGACAGAATTGAAATGAGCACCTCAGTGCTATAAAATGCTTCAGTATGTTTACAGTCTACGTGCATGTCATGTACGAATATGATTTGTACCACAGCGCTGTTGAATTCTGAAAGCAGCTCTGACAGTAGTGGCAACTGTAATTCAAATCACGAGTTTATATTAATGCACTCATTCTAATACATTATCATTTCTATTGTAAAAACTCATTCACAGGGATTTGTACGCTCCACATAATCTAAGGCATAATCTAATAATAAATCTTAAAAAAAATAAATAAATAAAACTTGTTTGTTTAACGCTTATGGACAAATGTCCAGTGTCAGTGCTTTGTAACAAGTTTTCTTCCATGAGAAAGTCTTCAGGACAGAACTCTGGTCTTTCCAGTATCTGAAAGATGACAAGCTGTTTTTTTGTTTTGTTTTGTTTTTTGCCTTATTAACTTTAACAGTGCGAAAAATGAGAGGCTGGTGAGGAAACGACTGTTTATATCCATTATTTGAATGGTTCAAAAGCATGACGTGTCATTCAATAGCAAATGAAAACTTGCAATCGTTCACAAATTGCTGTTGTATAAGCGGAATAAATACACTATTGAACATGCTGTTATTAAAAAATAATCAAATTCAGGGTGGTAACGTTACGAACAGCAAGTTCCGAGGTGTTTTATTTCTTACATCACATTAACTAATATAAAGACATGTTTTTCAATGCAGACCATCTGCTAGGGTGCAGAAGATAAAGTCATGCCATGAAAAATGTTAGTGTTAAGTGAAGCGATTATACACAATAATAAGTGGTTGATGTTGAACAGAGTTCGATCAGTTAAACAACCATGCCATCTGCTGAAGCATTAAGACGAATCAGCTGTTTGAATAGCACAATACACGAGCTACCAAAAACACAGTGATAAATACAGCTGCCTACTCCATCTAAATGCATTCTGTACAGAGCCGTTAATCTGGCACTCCAGTAAGGCTTGTTTTTTCTATTTACAGTAGTAACTCTGTCATTCATGTATTTTATTCCCACCAACCCTAAATGACTGATATTTTTTAAATAATTCCACAAGGCCACAGCCAACTCCTTGAGTCTCAAAGCCAGTCCTTGACGGTTGGCAACCCTAATGAAAAGGCATTAGCGAGACCAACCCATACTCAGGAAGCATGGCTTGCTGGGAAATGTGGTTTGCTGACATTGACACCGCAGTGCCAGTGAAGAAAAGAAGCACGGTTAACGGTAGTGTTAAATCTCGTTAGGTAAGCCAGGGTTAGGGGAGGCTGTCATTCCACGGCACGTCCACCCTGAGGAAGAAATCCGTCATGTCCCACATCAAAGGAGAGAGTGTGAGAGCGCGTGTGATCTATCGCCAGATTCCAGTCATAATGGGGCAGGGGGATGTGGGAGGGACAAGCCTGACCTCTGAACTACCACCAACATCCTACACAATCTTACAATCAAACAGCAAATTAGCAATTACAGGAATTTATCCACCAAGCTTGGATTGGTAGGAAATAGGCACTGAAAACCCCAACCCACTCGAACGACGAACCACAGTGTGTTATTTTGGATGATGTGCCAAATCATACTAAAAAAAGTAAATACTGTCCTAAATTTCCTTTTGTACTGCTGGCCAACTGTATGATTTTCTTTAGCTCCTATTAAGAGCCACAGGTTTCAAAATGGCATCAACTTCCAAAATATTGTAAAATAAATATAAAAACTGTCACTATAAAAGCCGAGGCGCAATTTTTGGCAGCGTGCCCGTAGTAAGGTGTTAGCTAATTGATGGATTACAGACCAGACTTGTAAGTTCTTCTCTGAACAGGCCCTCCAAGGCATGAAAATGATGAAATGAAGCACCAGATTGCTTTGCCCTGCCTTCGTATACTTCCACCGCCGCCTTTTGGTGAGTGGCTTATGAAGAAACATGAACCATTGCACATTCAGTCACTTTAAATAACCCAAAACGGAACAGTAAAACCTCACGCGACCTCCTGCTGATCGCTCCTAAACATGCCACGAAAGGAACAGGAACTCAGCACGCTGCCAAACAAAACCCAACCTCTCACCACCCTCTCTCTCTCTCATATTCTCTTTTCCTCTTTCTCCTCATCCTTTCCTTTCTGGAGACCATACTTAATGAATTTTCCCCATTTATAAGAACAAGGAACAGTAATTAAGTGGCAAATGACTAAAAATGGTCAAGATTATAGCTTCAATTCTGATATACACAGTGATGCAAAGATTTGCTAATGACCTGTAGGTAGATCTCAGATATCATTTCCAGAATTCATGATATCAGAGAAGCTCTACGTCAGAGCAACATGCGCAGACTCCATGGGTCACAGCTACTGGCAAGCTAATAGCAGCACGGGTCAGTGAAGCCAGCCTGAGGGAGCGTTTAAATCTCACCACTGCTTTCTTCCTCACTAAACTCACAGCCTGGTACCTTCCCACAGTCAGGTAGCAGCGGAGCAAATCTGCTGAGCAGCGGAAAACCCGCCGACCCTTGACTGGGTGTGTGTCAGGCACTGGAATGTCATGGCCAATGGAAATCTATCCAAACTTCAGGGAATGAAAGGGGGGGTTGACTAGCGCCTTTGATCTTGGAGAAAACTGATCCCAGGCTTGAGATACTGTGTCGACGTATCTGAGTCGAAGGAGAATGTGAGGGAAGGAGGAAAACGCATACAGTCATTTGTGTTGCTCAACTTCTGGGATCTCTTCAGAGATGCGTGTCTGACGTTGGCTAATTGTTTGGAAAAATTTTTTTACAGCAGTATTGCACACGAATGTCACTGAACTGGTTTTTACCGGCGAGACTGAAATAAAATAAATAGAAAATCAGACATCCCATATACAACACTAATCATGTGACACCAGACACAGCCAAAAGTGTGTGCTTCATGCTTCCTACATCATATTTAAGAGGGGGAGGGAGAAAAAAAAAAAACACCTTGTGATGTACAGGTGCCCTCTCACGCAAAACAATGTTTCATCACAGCTGGACTCCCTCGCTAACTTTACCCCTCAACACCCAACAGCGTCCGTGCATTTGCTCAGTATCAGCACACGCAGGCTGGAGCTGTGTGAACAATGCCAGAGATGAGCTCGCACGTTAGCCTGCGGCGGGTGCCCGTCCCCGGCACGGGGCCACTGCCAGACTGTTCTCCATACAAAACCTCCAAACAGGATTAGAGTGGACAGCTGCTTGCATGTCCTGCGTCTTTTTTGCAGGCATTGAAAATTTGCAATGAGACTGAGCAGACGGAGAGCGAGTAGCACCAAAGAAAGAAAGACTATGTATAGATTATGTAGAGCATCAAACTAAACTTACTTTTAAACTGGATGCATTAACTGTGTATCAATTTTAAGACAACACCACAAACATTATGCAGCATGCTAGAAGCCAGAGTGGTATGATGAGTATTTCTCTTATAAATATCAGCACATGGTTGCCAAGTCCTCAATCACAACACGAGGCAAACTGGCCAATTCATCCTACTCAACATCACACCCATCACAATAAATATCAACTGAAAACACCATACTTAAAATTACAAGTTCAGGGACACTAGCAGCAACTAGTTCTGTGATTTGTCCTACAGCAAATGAGAAAGACTAAGCAAAACCCACCGTTCTGGGCATGGGAGGCGAGAGCGAGCCGTTGTTCATGTAGGGTTCGTTGTTCATGTTGGTCATCATGATGTAACTTGGGTAAGCAGAGTAGGCATGTCCTTTACTGTACAGATCTTGGAGCTTTCCTAGAAATAGGACACAGTGGTTATTTTGTTTATTCAAATATGAGGCCTTCAGAAAGGAAAGAAAAATCCAGTACACAAGATGATTTCAATGCATTTTAAACAAGGCTAAATGGACCTCTAATACACATCAAAATCTACAACAAGAGCGAAAAAGGAAACCTTTCATAATTCTTGAAGTTATTCATATGACAATGAGTCATGTTCTTTGCTAACATATAATAAAATATTTTTAAAAATGTAATTTTTTTACTCAACCTAAAAGAATTAACGTTTTAAGCAAGCAAAAAGGAATAAAAGACAAATTTCAATGTTCACTACTCAGACAACGACTACAAATTTAAAATACCTCAAGATGAATCGATTCAAGATTCAACAACTTTTTCACATGTAGAATAAAATGTTTAGTTTGCACAGTCTCATGAATGCTGCATTAGAAAATAAAAGATAAATAACAAATAAAATAGCAGCAACATCATATCACTCCCTGCAATGACACTGCAACATAGAAGTAAATTTGGAATTAAATCTAAAACATGATTCTATTTCAGTTACTTATTGTTCTTATTATTCTTATTATAAATTATCTTATTTATTGTTCTTTCAATGTTCTGAAATGTAAATGGCTCTATATAATGTCTTTCTCTTACAATTTTATTAAATGTCTTTCCCTTCATCTGCTCCAGAGCACAGCCCTGTTTTTTTAGGAGGACAATAGAGGCCCTCTGTGCCAATTAGCAACAATTAACACACAGTATCTCAAACACACAGACATACACGCGAAGTATGAAAACACAGACGACCCCCGACTGTTTACGGAGGTCCTCAAAGTGCTCGTGTATTTGTGTCAGTGTGAAAGAGAGACAGAAAGTGTTTGGAACAGGGGGTTGCTTCTAAAGGAAGAACAGACAGAAAGACAGCCTCCTGTGTAGGGAAGGTGGGGGTGTGAGCGAGACCGATTCGGGGGTGGTGATGTGCGTGTTCGTGATTTAAAGAGGGGGGGTCTGCTACTATTCACAACGACCCGAGAACAAAAAGGGCTACAAGCCCCACCATTGTGAAGTCCGACACTCAGGCGTTAGATTGACGAGCAATCAGTGGAGATCAAATGAACTCCGCAGCAACACGTCCCTGATGGTAGCGCTGGAGTGTGTGTGGTGTGTGTGTGGAGGCCAGAGTGTCAGTGGGAGTCCTCTAGACCACCACACTGGCACGTGCCGAGTGCCGTCAGCACTAAATCTGCTGCTTGTCTTATTGAACAGCTTGTCAAACGTAAAACGGAGTTAAAAGATATAATAAAAAATAAATAAAAGCGGTTTCACGTGGTCGGCAAATGTTAAAGATTGAAGGACAGTAATTTTTCAGTGCTTTGTAAAATTGTGAATATGTAGATTTAAAGTTTTTCTCTTGACAAAATTGAAGCAGATGAGCAATCCTAGACACCATATACTTAAAATATTAATAGAAAATTGTATAAACAGAATTTCTGTTTAATAAAAGGAACTTTTTCTGCTTTTGCTTAACACAAATTTCCTAACTGTACAAGTTGTGCGTCATGTGAAAATTGGTTTAAAGGCATCACTTACCATCATCCGGATGCTCTCTGTGTTTTTCATGATAGGAGTCTGGGGTTATTTGGGACTGTCTAGCTGCCTGTTTAAAAAAAAAAAAGAAGAAGAAGAAATAGAGAGAGTAGAGAATTGGTCATATTCATATGATGCACATATAACCACAAAAAGCATGAAAAGTGATGGAGAAAGAGGGGAAAAAAAACAAAGGGTTTCATCTCCTGTAGGTTTTCCGATTGTTTTTTTTTTTTTTTAACAGGTTTCATTAAGGAAATAACTATGATGAATATTTAATATACACTCATTATCTTTTGGCAATAAACAGTCCAAATCTGTCCTTCATATTTGTTATGAGAAGACAAACCTGGGAAATAAAAGAAATCTGCACACACACACACACACACACACTTTCTGCAACCATGGAAGCAGTGATAGAGAGGGGAAATGGAGCTTAGAGTCAAAGATCTGCAATGAATTTCTAATTAACATTTAGCCCAGTGTTTGATTCTTCCTCATGACACTTCCTAACCCTGAATGTTACACAAGTCAGGAGGGAAGCTTTTCATTAACATCGGCTAATAAAGCACATCCTGCAAATATGGCAAGCTCCATCCACATTGCGTAAAACAGTTTATAGTCCGTAATAAAACAAAGTCTTGAAGATCTGGAATTGCACAAATAATTCTGTAGACCTTTTTTTATTATTATTTTAACAATTATGATTAGTAGCATTTGTTTAGAAATATCTCATTTTCTCCAGAAAGGGCAGAAGGACTAAGAAAGGATGCAACAAAGCCAGATCATTTGCATCCACGCATCCTTGATAAAGATTCAAGAACATTTTACTACCAAATTTAAAAAAAGGCAAGTAGGTAGTAAGAAAATGTCCAATCTTTAAT